>NW_016107500.1:4422557-4509863 GCF_001604975.1 Cebus imitator
AAAAAAAAAAACAATGTATTTATGCATCTAAAATGTATACAGGAAACAATTTCTTCTTGTTATATTAGTAAAGCTCAGGCAGAATAAAAGTTATTTCTAATTTCTAAAGTAACTACACAGTTCTGCTGTAAAGACAGTGGACTTGAATACTTTGAACATAGTCGTCACTGCATAATTGTGGAAGGACAGAAGGAAGGGAGGAGAGAAAGGAGAGAGGGGGGAAGAGAGAAAAGGAGGGAGGGAAGGAGGAAATAAGGGAAATTAGAAGGAACATAAGGAAAGAGCCTCCAGCCTGGGGCACTGAAGAACTTAACATCAGGATGTGTGGATGGCTGCGTGTGCACGGCAGAGAGCAAAGCGGCGTTCCCACGTTGCAGTGAGGAAGTCTCTCCCTCTGCCTCAGGCTCAAGAGTGGCCTGCCTGGAGGCTGTCTGCAGAGCACGCTGGCACTTCGGAACAATTCCACACCCCACGGTTTATGTGTATGTGCTTCTACCTTCTGCAGCATTATCTAATATGAAAGCTAAATTGAGAAAACCAACTAAATTAAAGCTAATCAGAGTTTCATCGCGGCCCACAGCACAGCAGATAATATTCCAGCGCTCCATGCAATTAAATTCTTCAATTATTCTAAGTGTTATTATGCTAATTTAAAAGGCTAGGATTATTAGAAAAATGTATAAAGAATTATGCTCAGTTATAGCATTTTATTTATGCGATTTCACATTAAATTATTGAAGGTATGGAAATTGTAAGAGTTATCATGACGTGATTTCAGCCTGTCCCACTAGGCAGTCGGCAAAGCTGAAGGGAAAATGTGTCCCATTTTACCATCCTGGGGGGATAATCTCTCAGCTTGAAGGATGGCCTGGCCTGCTCCCTGCAACGGGACTCACAGTGCAGGCCGGGCTGTCCCCACCTCTGCTGGCTTGGAGAGGCATTTCCTCTCCCCAGAGCATGCGGCTCTTTGTTGTGGGATCACTGTGGTTTCCACACCCTCTTTAATTAAAAAAATCAAGAACAAGCAAAAGTCTTGGAGAGGGGACCGCCAAGGCTTGGAGGGTGGCACCCACAGCCCACGGTGAGCCCGAGAAACACCTGCCCTCTCACAGCCTCCGTTAGCGTGCCTGTTAGGGTTCAGAAGGACAATTGTCTCAAGCTTAAATGAAACTGTCAGGTCTTAAACACGGGGGCAATTCCATGTTAAACCCAGACTCACTGTATTTTTCTTCTTACCTGCTTCTCTCTCTTCTGCTCTTACCCTTACAATACCTTCTCCCGCTCAAATCTGCTTCCCTTCCCCTCCCCAATCCTCCCCTCCCCTCCCTCTCAATCCTCCCACCTCCTCCCCTTCCCTCACCTTCTCTCCTCTCCCCTTCTCTCCCCTTCCCTCTCTTCCTCCCTCCTCCCTCCCCTCCCTTCCCCTCTCTTCCCTTCTCTTCCCCTTGCCAGGGGATGGCCTTGGTCTTTGCCCAACAAAGGAAGGTGGGATCAGGGAAAGGAAGGAACACGAAGAAGGAGGAGGCCTCCTGGTTGCCCTGCAGGGCCACGTGAGAAGGGTGTGGCCCCACCCCCACTCCTGCATGCGTGTCCAACACTCTACCCACCCAGCAAACATGCAGCTGTGGCATCTTGAGGAGGCCCCATGCAGGATCCCAGGTGGGGTAGAACTGCCCAGGGCTCTTGGTGCCTAAGTCTGAACGCCACCATTCTGTTGCTGCTAGGGCCGTCCTAACCCTGGGCTGCTCTCAGCTCAAGACTTGGCAGGGTGAGGACACTGAGGCGGACACAGGCCTGGGACACCTGAAGATGGTCTCTTTGATGCATCTGCTCAATTCTCCTTCCTGCCCTCCTCCTACATTTGGGGTCAGACTCACATGGTGGTCTGGGGCTCTTGCAGCCACTGCTGGCTCCATGAGCATTTCTGCTGATAACATCGGAGCACACGTTCTTCATTTTAGCACCTGCTTCTCAGAGGGCCTGGCCCAAGGCCATTGTCATTGCCCTGCAGCAGCTGACGCACCAGACCCTTTGAGAATTGTGCAAGCTTCTTCGGGCCCCTTTCTCTCTCATCTACGGCCAATCTTACAACACCAAGAACACGATAATGGATTTCAGGCATGATCTAACAAAGACCTCAGCGTAGACGAGGTGGGTAGTCACAGATTTCACAGTTACCTCCTCTAAGCAGATGGGACAGCTTCTTGGAATAGGCAACATTTTATCTGTTTGAACTTTACGGGCACATTTGCTCTGAATTATAAGCCGTCTTGGGTTAAATAGAAATTTCTGGAAACTGGCACTTAATGAAGCACAGGACTTTAGGTGAACGTTTCATCGCTGCAAGGTGTGTTAGTCCCATTATTATCAGAATGTCCCAAAATTTAACACAGCCTGACCCAACTCACCTGGAAAGGCAGGAGCCCCGTGAGTGCAGGTGAGCGGGCAATGGGGAACAGGCAGGCGGACAGAGCGTTCCCTGCACGGCCTGGCCCTGCGCGGAGGGATGGCCAGTTCCACCAGGGATCGGCACTGCCGGGAGCGTCATGTACAGGTGTCTGTGTCTTCATTTTACAGACTGACCATGCTAGAGAATTAGGTGAGAGCTAATGCCAAGCAAAGAAAATAACCACGAGACCCCCAAGCAACATGGTGAGAATCCAGTGAAGAAACCCAGAAAGGTGTGGGGCTGGACCGTGAGGGGACAACGGCAGAGCTTACCTGCAGGGAGTCGGGGGAGAGGGGATGGAGAAAGGGACCCACGGAGTCCAGAGAGAACTGTCCAGGCTACTCATCAGGAAGTTTCCAGAGATGGGGACAGGCAGAGGAAGCTGTGCAGTGGGCAGCCGTGGTTGAACAGGCCCAGCCTTGATGACGAGGACGGGGAGGCAAAGGACTCTGGACCACACCCTGCAGCTCACCCGGGGGCTGAGTGACAAGGATGGACCTCCAAATCCAGCTCACAGGAGGAGCCGGGAGCCATACGCTGGAGAGCTGGTCCCCCTGGGTGGCAGAATACACGCCCAGCATAGGCCAGGGTCCAGGCTCCACAGAGCCAGCTGCCACCCTTCATCCTTCTGCGAGGAGTCAGTCTGCAGAAAGGGAAGGCTGTTCTCTGCTCTGAAGAAGGTGGAGAGGTTTGAAAAGTAACTTTAGAATGCGGAAAGAGACTTAGGGAGGGGATAAAGGGGCACGGATGTCGAATGATAGGTGTTAAAGAATGTGTCCTGTCAGGGTAGAGGTGACAGCGGGACCCTGCTATTAGGTGACAAAAGAGGAAAGAGATTCTTCTCACATTGGTGGACATCACTTTTTTTAGGCACATATGACATGGAGCATTAGAAAGAACCCAGGGAAGGATCTCATTTCTGCACACTGGAGCCGCCGATTCGGGCTTTGCTAACTCATGAATTCTTCCAGTGCTTCTCGGGTGCTGCTGCCTTCCAGCAGGCCAGGGCAGGAGAGCTGGGGGAACACTGGCTTCGCTCTCAGCAGGGGCCCTGTCTGGTGGAGAGACTACTGCACGGTGACCACAGAGGATGAGGAAGGGCAGTGATGGGCATTTGAGGACATGCGCCCAGCATCATGGACTCCTGGAGGGCAGGCCCTCAGCACCCCGAGGCTTCCCGTGATCTCTGGAGTTGAATGGAGAGACAGGAGTGGGGGTGAAGCAGTACTAGATCTGGCTAAAGCTCTGTAGTCTGCTTTCCTCGGGAAGTTGTGTTGAAAATACTAGCTCCTGTGTGGAGACCCATGGATCCTACCACACCATGATCCCCTGCCGTGCCTGGGCGTGAGTGCCATTTGGGGAAGAAATCTGTAGGAGTGAGTGAACAGAAACAGAAGAAGGATGTGTGTAAGACCATACGTGGCTTCCATGCTGCACTCTTTCCAGTGAGAGTGATACTTCTAAGCTCAGAGCCAGCAGAGGAGAGTTCAAACATAGAATGATCTGTAGTGCATTATGCTATGGGTAGAGCAGAAAAAGAAGCTTTCGATTGTTATTTTTGGAAAGAGAAGCTTTTAAGAACTGTGGCAGATGGTGTTGGATACTTGGTGGGCTAAAAATGGGAGAGGGAGCATCCTGGAATCGTGATTCTGCAGACCCAGGCGTCAGTCGCAGACGTGGATGCCACAGAGCTGGGTCCATGTGCAGGACCTGGTGGGTGAGGACGTGCAGCTGTGCAAATGCATCTGCCTCAGAAGGGAAGGATGCAGGCTAGACCTTGTGAGGTGCACATGTCCACCTTGACGGCAGGTTCAGGCATTTGTCAGGGACGCTGTCAGATGAGCATGCTGGATGACAACAGAATTCCGCCTCAATTTCAAGTTTTTACATTGTTGGTCACACGTTCAGTACAGTGAGGCCATGTGTCATGCTCCTTACTTCACACGTGTCCTTCCAAGAGAACTCAACGTGCACATGTGAGCTAGAACATGGGAGACTAACTTTCCTTCTTCGCTGTGCAAGTATGCCTAACCTTGGCTGTAGCGCGGGCATCATTTGGAAGACAGAAACTGCCTCTGCAGAAATATTCCACATTCATCCTATCTTTGACTAACTAAAGGATCTTAAAAAACAATTCTGATAAAGGTGTTGCCTAGGTGATTTTATGAATTTATGTTGGGCTTGAGGAAAGAATGCGTGCCACAGTACGCCCTGCCTCGTCACGTGAAGGGCAATGGGATACACTGTGGCCGTGCCTGACGCAGATGGGGCTCATCACACACCCACCTGGCTCTGCACAGCACACCTGAGTGGCTTCTCCCCCCTGAGGTTCAGGAGCCATTTACATCCACGCTCAGTGTAGCTTTATTGCTTTGTTTTTAAAGGGACTGGTTTATCGTATTTTTGTTCATTTTTGGTCTTTCTTTTTTTTTTTTTTTTAGAAATCAGACCAAAAAACTCTTCTGTGAGGTCTTGCCACACGGGCTCCATTGAGCTCCACATGGCTGAGTGCTTTCCCGCCAAGGCCTTGGGCCCCTGTAGGATTCAGGGTCTGTGCGAGAAGGTCTGGTTACAGCTCCTGATGGAGAGATGGCCATGAAAATTCACCCCAACAGGTTATAAATCTGACCCTGTGTTGCAGCCTCAGCAGAAAACCTAAGCGTGGAGTGGGCTGGAGAAGTGATTTATCCTCCCCACAAGAGGGGTGTCTCCACCTGCGGGTGGCTGTTTTCTGGGCACGCAGCTCCAACTGTGTCAACAGCGGACACCGAGGCCGCCCCACGGGGTGCAGGGGCTGAACAAGCGGCTGAGTCTCAGTCCAACAGCTTGGGAGTCGGGAGGAAGCTTACAGAGCTCCCCTAACAGAGAAGGCTGGAGATGCGTCGCGCTCATAAAGACCATCAGAGTACCGTGGCTCCGGGCCTCCAGTTTAAACAGGACATAGCAGGGGACCCCACACGGGGTGACTTAGACCAAACACGGGACACCCAGTTAGCTGTGAATTCCAGAGAAACCAGGAGAGATTACTTAGTGTAAGCATTTCCAAATACTGCCTGGGACACACCTGTTCTAAAAGTGACTCGCTGTTTGTCTGAATTTCAAATGCAGCCAGGGTCTTCCCTATTTATCTGCCGCATCTGGCAAACCTCCTCTGGACACGTGCCTCACGGCCGTGTGACCTCTCCCTAGGCGGGTCACTGTCTGCTTTGCCGTGAGCCTGGGCCAATCAAGATGTCGCCCTACGTATGTCCCTACGTATGTATAGGCCGAGGCTTTGTGCACAGATTGGCCCAAAGCAGAACCTTTGCATATTATAATATTTGAAAGTGCCAGGTCACCCAGAGAAACACGCGCTGATGTTTTTCTGCAGGTGGAAGTGTTGGTTTGCTCAGGCTGCCCTTGTGAAGTCCTGTGGACTGGGTGGCTGAAGCATGACTTGTGGTTTCTCACGGTCCTGGAGGCCGGAAGCCTGAGATCACGGTGTGGGCAGGGCAGCCTCCTCCCGAGGCCATGGGAGGACCTGGTGCAGCCTCAGCGGGCTCCTCGTGGGCTGCTGGCAGTCTTCCGTGCCCAGGCTTGTGGAAGCATCACCCAGTCTCTGCCTTCATCCTCACACGACCCTCCCCTCTGTGTGTGTCTGTGTCTCATTTCTCCTTTTTGTAAGGAGGCCAGTCATCTGGGACTGACCTTCCTGATGACCTCACTTTCACTGGGTAACTTCTGTAAATACTATCTCCAAATATGGCCACATTCTCTATTAGGGGACCGGGGTGAGAACCAAACATATAAGCGTAGATGGTCACAGCTCAACCCACAGCGATGGGCTCTGCCTGTCCCGGGTGGGGAGCACAGATGTCCTCGTGAGGCTCTCAGGGGCAGGAACTTTCCGAACGTCTTCTCCTGTTGCTCAGGAGTGTGGACCGTTTGCTTTAGTGGAATCATTTTTAAAGAGTCTTTAAAAAGGTAAGTGCTCTGTGTGAAGGAAGCGTGTGTGTCCCTGTGTTGGCGGAGATTCTCCGTGCTGCACGGTGCTAAGCGGTGTCCCGTCCTCTCGTTTGTTCTTGAAAGTCATCGGAGTTTCCAGAAGTGCTGGAAGGGAGGGAAGGGGGCTGCCAGCCAGGCACAGGGGCCCTTCCCTGGCCATGCTGGGAGGTCCCATGTCAATAGCCTGCTCGGTGACCGGTGTGTAGCCCGCAGCCCAGTCTGTCTAACACAGCCTTTCACACACTGGTTGCCTGAATCAAGCAAGTCCAGGAGGAAGTGAGGAACGCTGCAGCCACATGTCTGTTATCCCCAACGGGCAGCCCAACCCAGGGTGCGAAAGATGACACACTTAAAAACCGTGTGTCTTCATGCCCACGTGTGTTTATTGTGGTGCTGTTCACAGTAGCAAAGACTTGGAACCAACCCAAATGCCCATCAAAGATAGACTGGATGACGAAAATGTGGCACATATACACCATGGAATACTATGCAGCCATAAAATGAATGCGTTCATGTTCTTTGCAGGGACATGGATGAAGCTGGAAACTATCATTCTCACCAAAGTAACACGAGAACAGAAGACCAAACACTGCATGTTCTCACTCGTAAGTGGGTGTTGAACAATGAGAACACATGGACATAGGGAGGGGAACATCACACACTGGGGCCTGTTAGGGAGCAAGGGGCTAGGGGAGGGAAAGCATTGGGAGAAATACCTGATGTAGGTGACGGGGTGATGGATGCAGCAAACCACCATGCACACGTATACCTATGTAACAAACCTGCACATTCTGCACATGTACCCCAGAACTTAAAAGTATAATTTTTAAAAATTGTGTGTCTTGAAGATGGCAACCCATTGACGAGAAAATGATACTTGAGAAGGGAGGGAAACACCATCTTACTTTGCAAAAAGGAATCAGCAATCAATTCAGGACAGGAATCCACCTACGCAGGCAGAGGACAGGCCAGTCCCCACTCGGGCAATTTTACAGTTGAGATGAGCACCCAGCCCGTCATAGCAAAAGTGAGGCCAGGTCCTCAAGACTGGAGCTTCCATGTAAAGCAAGACTGATAGTTATGCTCCCAGCACAGAATTATGCAGTGGACTAAATAAGACAGCACATGGGAGCATGAATGTGAACACAGCGGCACACCGTGAATGCCGGCTTTTACTAGATTTGGGAAGGATTATTTTACAATATTTTCCCTTTTTCATCATGATCTTGAATCTGAATGAACATGATGGTGAGCCCTCACCCGCAGGACGCAGATGGCCTGGCCAAGGGGTACAGGGCTGCCTTCCCCACGCAGTCCCCTCCCTGAAACTCTCCCTAAGAACTACAGAGGGGAGGGAAGGCCAAGCGCCCGCTCTGAAGGCCCATGACGTCTGGGTCCTGACACCAAATCCAGGTAGTCCTGAGTCTTCGCTGAGCTTCTGCAGAAGTTTCATATTCTGGAGAATAACAAAGCTCGGGGACGCTCAGCTGGGCAGTGGCTGCATCTTCCTGGGGAGGGGGTGGCCTGTTCCATGGGTCCCAGAATAGCAATACCAGGGCCTACTTTTCCAGAAGGAAACACCGCGAACCAGCGGCTAGCTGCAGAGATTAAATGGAGACAAAACCCTGGAAAGGACAGAAAAGAAACAGAGGCACCCTATGGAAGCGATTTCCCTTCCACGGCAGCAGCTGCAAATGGAGCGACCCACACAGAAGCTCTCCTGCCACGCCCTTCTGCCATCTCAGCCATATCACCAAAGGCGGTGACATTCGAGCAGCGTGGCCTCCGTGGGCCCAGCCAGCCTGGTAGTGCACACCGCGAGGGCTTATCCATGTTAACATAAACCCTCATTAGAGGGGATTAGGAGAGAAACAGTGAGAAACAGGATGGACACTCACCCTCTGAGGACCCCAGGAAGACGCCGTGTACTAATTACCCTTTTAAATGATTTGGAGATACTGCGGACACGTATCAGCGTCTGTGCACAGGAAGCATGGGGCTTGTGCTTTGCAGATGACAACTTGTTTGTATTTTGCAACAGTTCTGTGTTCTGCACCCCAGACACACACACACACACACACTCACACACATACATACATACAGACATATGCACAGACACATACAGACACACACACGGACACACACACATACAGACACATGTGTGCACATACACACACAGACACACACACAGACACACACATACAGACACATGCACACACACACAAAGACATATGCACAGACACAAACAGACACACGGACACACACATACAGACACATGTGCTCACATACACACACAGACACATGCACAGACACATACGGACACACACACATACAGACACATGTACACACACACATATAGACACAGACACATGCACAGACACATACAGACACACACATACAGAAACATGCACACACATACACACACAGACATATACACAGACACATACAGACACACACACGGACACACACATACAGACACGTGCACACACACACATACACACACAGACACATGCACAGGCACATACAGACACACAGACACACACATACAGTCACATGCACACACACACACACATGCACAGACACATACAGACAGACACACGGACACACACACATACAGACATGTGCACACATACACACACAGACACATGCACAGACATACACAGACACACATACATACACACACATACAGACACGTGCACACACACACACAGACATGCACAGACACATACAGACACACACACGGACACACACATACAGACACGTGCACACACACACATACAGACACGTGCACACACACACATACACACACAGACACATGCACACACACACACGTACACACACATACAGTCACATGCACACATACACACACAGACACACAGACACACGGACACACACACATTCAGACACATGCACACACACACAGACACACAGACACATGCACAGACACACACACATACACACACACGTACACACACATACAGTCACATGCATGCATACACGCACAGACACATGCACAGACACATACAGACACACACACGGACACACACACATACAGACACATGCGCACACACAGACACACACAGACACATGCACAGACACACACACGTACACACACACGTACACACATATACAGTCACATGCACGCATACACACACAGACACATGCACAGACACATACAGACACACACACGGACACACACACAAACAGACACATGCACAGACACATACAGACAGTTGCACACACACACACACACACACACACACAGCATGCTCCAGCCCTGGACGCAGAAGTCAGCAGGGACATTGAAGGGGTGGAAGGGAAGGTGTCTTCCCCCTGCCTGTCCTCACTGGCCACGAGTATGAGGGGCTCCCATGTGTGTCTTCCCTCGCGTCCCCTGCAGCCCGTTCACACCCCTGGGAATGCTCAAGGTGCTGGGGACATTCTCAGGACCCCACGGGTCTGGGGCTGCCTCTAGTTGGACTCCACATCAGTTCCACCTGTAGGGAAATGGGTTTCTTCATGCATACAGGGTGTCTCCAACTGCCTTCACACCTCATGTGAGGGTGCAGAAGCACAACATCGTGTGGCCTCATGTGTGAGTTAAGTGAGCAGTGTCAGCCTCACGGGTTTCTCCTAGGGAGAGGCCCAGGCTGGATGTCGTCGGAGCAAGGTGGGTACATCCCTGAAAGGGCGCCTTCCTGTCCTCACCTTCCACAACCCATCTTCTCCCTGGAAAAGACCCCGCCTTGACTCACTTCTGAAATGCATGGGTGCTGGGGTCCACTTCCGAAGCCCTCTCTGGCAGGCCTGGGGTACGGGCCTGGGATTCGGGTGTTTCCACACCCCTCAAGGGGCTCCTCTGAGGGGTGGGTGGGGACATTGCCTTGCACACTCAGCCGTCGGTGTTTGCTGTTGTGTCAGCACAAGACAGAGGCCTCGTCTGCACCCTAGACGGTTTCAGAGTAAAAGCAGAGCGACAGCTCCACACTGGATCCCAGGACAGGCAGAGTGGCCACCGGAGGTGACAAGGTCTTCTGGGATTCGTGGCCTGCAGTCATAAAGTCAGCGTCAACGTGCCGAGCAGAGGAGCTTGTGTGGAGGACTGGAGGTGGCCAGTGTGGCCCCACTATGTGTGTGTGCATGTGCGTGCATGTGGGTATGTGCATATGTGTGCACCCATGTGTGTGCATTGTGTGTGCACGTTGTGCATGTGTGTGCATATGTGTGTGTGCACATGTTATGAATTCTCACATAAGATGGTCAGTCAGGAGCAGCCACACAGCAGACACAGAAGAGGCTCAGGGACACACAGTTTGCTGTGCTCACAGGTCCTAGAGGCGGGAGGCCGGGTGCTCCACACGGGTCCTGTGGGAGAGACACCAGAGATCAGGAGGCAGGGTGGAGAGAGGGGAAGGCTTCTCTCTCCAATGTGGAAAGACCCAAATCCCAGGTCCCGCCTTTTGCCTAAGCAAAATGGTGAAGCCCCTTCTCTACAAAAATATATATATTATATATTTTATATTACATGTATTGTATATATTTATATCTATCTGTCTCGTGTGTGTGTGTGTGTTCATGGATTTGCTACCAGCAATGCCATCCGCATCCACAATTATTTATGCACATATGTAATGTACATAACTTATATATAAATTAGCAGGCCGTGGTGGCACACACCTGCAGCCCCGCCTACCTAGGAGGCTGAGGCAGAGGCAGGATGGTCACTACAAGATTCCTGGAGTTCGAGGCTGCAGGGAGTCGAGGTTGTGCCACTGCTCTCCCCCCAGCGCAACAGGCTGAGTCCCCGTCTCTTAAGTGAAAGCCACGTCCTCCAGAAGGAGGGCCAGAGCCAAACCACTTCCACCTGGGGAGCTGTGAGGTGGAGCCTGGGTGATAAGAATGAAATAATGCGTCCTCAGAGGCCCCGCCTATGCGCTGTGGGACCCCTCCTCAAACAGGAGCCCCCGGATGAGATGGGCTTCCCACGGGCCCAGCAGGCCAGGACAAGAACCTCAACCGCAGCAGCCCAGTTGAACTTCCCTTACCCCGGCCATCGTGGTCAAGGGCCCATGGCCACCACAGTATGGACGCTCTGCTTCCTGGCAGCACAGCCAAGTTCCCTGTGTCGTCTGGGGATTGTTGCTGCACTGGGCGATGGACCTGCCCCTTCCTTTCCTCCATTCACAGCCATCTACATGGTGTGGGCCTCGCCAGGGAGGACCAGGGAGACCCAGGAGAACCCCCGACAGCCTCCCTGCCTTGTAGGGAGACCTGTGTCCCATGGAACCGAGATGGGCGGACGTGCACCTCATGGCTGCTTCCTGAGCTCAGCCTGGGGGGGCGTTCTGGTTGTCATTCTCTCTGGGGTCCTCTCGCCTGCAGACCCCAGGGACAGGTCGGGGGCTGGCTGTATTATTGAATGGTTCATTCTCCACCTTTTTCACCATCACAGGTCTCTCTGCAAAGCTGGGCAGCACTGTGCTGGGATGGCCGGTCCCTGCTGAGCCACAGTTTACTTGGGGTCTGGGTTGTTTGTGCATCTAGATGGGTGTAAGTACAAAGGGACCCTGAGCCCAGAGACATCTGTGGATAAAGCCCTGGCACCGAATCCCACTGGAGCCAGGACACTGGCATGTCATTGCCCAGGACGTTTTGACCAGGAGAAAGGTGTCGGCCTTCCTGAACCAGTGTTCTGGCTGAAAATGCCTACATTCATATAAGCATACCAAATACAAATATAAACTATATAAAAGCAAATCCATGGATACACACACACACACACCACACACATTTGCTGTGTCCCCACTCAAATCTCAACTTGAATTGTGTCTTCCGGAATCCCCACATGTTGTGGGAGGGAGCCGGGCGAGGTAATTGAATCAAGGGGGTCGGTCTTTCCCTTGCTACTCTCCTGATAGTGAATAAGCCTCACAAGATCTGATGGTTTCAGCAGGGGTCTCTGCTTTTGCATCTTCCTCATTTTCCCTTGCCGCCACCATGTAAGAAGTGCCCTTCACCTCCCCTCATGATTCTGAGACCTCCCCAGCCATGTGGAACTGTAAGTGCATTAAACCTTTTTTATTCCCAGTCTTGGGTATGTCTTTATCAGCAGCGTGAAAGCACTTTCCTTTTTAAATGTGTTGTGTTAAGTGTCATATCACACCACTAGCAACCAGTACAATAGGAATGTATTATGTTTTAGGCATCGTTTTCTAGTCAGGAAGGGATGAATGAGGATATGGTGCATGCCTCTCCCCTCCATGACACCACAGGATTACTGCAGGGCCTGGCATCCACCACTCTTAGGTATCCAGCCCCGGGGCATCCCTCAAGGCAGCACATGTGTGGCACCAAGTATGTCCTTGGCATTGTTAGTCCTGGCCTGACCCAGCTGCACTAACACGGATCCAAAGGCAGCCCCAGGACTCCCTCAGGGACAGAGAGTTAGGTGGGCCCAGGCCCTAAAACTGGATGACAGAAGAGTCCCCAGCAGGTGTCCATGGCCCCGTGAGAGCCCTCCTGGGACTGCTCTCTATGGAGACAGAGGCTCATGGACTGCTGGTACCATCTGGCAATGGAGGATTTTGAGGCAAACAGTCCCAGCTGTTGACACAGCCACCCGGGAAGGCGATGAGGCACAGAGCTATACCCCGTCCACCCGCTGCTCCTGCACATTCTGCTCTGAGTGCCCAGAGTGTGTGTCCCCAACACTGCTGTTAATGGGACAGCCACGAGGCGTTTTCCTTAAGCTGTTGGTGCGTTTGATCCTGAGAACTAGAGCCCTGAAGGGTCAAGAGATGGGGATCAACAGCCCACCTGAGAGGCGGGGACATTCGCGGAGTTAGCCATGAGGTTTGCCGTGAGGCGGGACAGGGTAACATATTCCACGCCATTAGGAAAAGCCTGGCAGTCCTCCCAGATCAGCACGGTCAATACCTTCATTTCATCAATGAGGACCTGAGGCCTAGGTCTGCCGTGCAGCAGACCAATGATCATCCAACAACACGCAGCAGAGCGGGAACCTTAATCCTGGGGTCTGGTCCCAGCCCAGGTACACTTTGTCCCTGAACTGGGCCCCTTCCTCCCTCCTGGAGAAGGAGATGAGCATGTTCACGGATCTGCCACCAGCGATGCCACCCATGTCTTCATCACCTGTAATGCCTCGATGCAACAGACGCTGACAATTAGTCAAGAGACAAACCTATCAAGAAACTGATTCAAATTTGAAAAGAAACAAACCAAGCACTCCAGAAGGGCTGCCGTCCGTGGGTCCACTTGTCTTCTCTGGCTGTGCACTAGGGCAGCCTAAAGTGTTCAAAAACATTTCCAATCCCTGGGCCGTATGCCAGGCAAATTATGTCAGAGCTGCTGAGGCTGAGTCTTGGGCGTTGGTGTGTTTCAAAGCTCCCCCAGGATTCTGATACCTCCCCAGGGTGAAGGACAGCTGAGTGGGCTGTGTCAGTGGCAACTAAGCAGGGCAAGGAGTTTTCTCACACCTTCCCCCTTGCAAGATGCCTATAGCAGGGGATGCAGCCCCACCTCTGCCTCAGTTTTACCAATTTAGAGACACACGTGGTTAAACTTGGTCCAGTTTACCATTAAACTTGGTAATGTTCTGCTGTGAGGTACTTTGCAGGGCGAACGTATGCTAATTAGTTGATATATACCTTTGGTATTCTGCTGCTTTCTTGATGATTTTAACGTGTCATTTGCATTTTTCAACTATACTTAACTGTATTTTACGAAGGGAATTATATTACATAGTGATATTTGCAAATCTGGGGAATCACAGAGGTTTTAGAATCTATCTGTCATGAATATAAAGATATGCCACATCTAAAAAGCTATTGTCTGAGGACAGAACCAAAAGAAAGAGATCTCAGCAGAGCTCAAATTGAAAACAAAGAGAAAGTGTTATTATAAATCAGAGGGAGAGAGCTTCTGGAGGGTACTAACTGCCAGCCATAGCGACAGAGAAGGCACATGTTTTATTTCACTGGAAGGCTTAAGAGTGAGAGGAATCTGACCTGACGTGGCTTAGGAGACCTGTAAGCAGGGCCTGCGTGGTGGATTTTACATGAGTGTTGGCAAGGGGCTGGCTTCTGTGGCTGGAAAGCAGAGGTGGGCTGGGCTGTCACAGGAATGGCTATTTGTTTTGTCCATTCCTAGAGTCGCCAAGACACATTTTTCAAGGTTATGAATATTACATAATATCAAAGAAGAACTGGGTAATGCCAATGTGAACAAGATGGATAAATATGATCCCACATGTGACCAGAATGAGCAATAAACATCACAAAACTACAGAAATGCATTTATCCATGGGGCCATTTTGGTTAAGAAAACAAGACATTGGATCCCCCAACCCTCTGGGTTGCCACAGGCAAATTAAGTTTGTAAAGAACCAGGTAGATTCATAGACTTCCGGCCCCTCCGTGGCCACTTCCGCTCTGGGGCCAGCCCTTCCAGCACCTGTGTGCACAGCGCACTTGCACTGACTCACCCAGCAGACGCCTTGACACACTTCCCGTGGAACCCAAACGCATTCCACATCTTGAAACTGTCCACTGCAAATATAGGTGGCTTTTTAGCATTGTCATATTGGATATAATTTTTGCCCTAGGAACTGGAAAAACGTTCCTTCACAGGATCAAAGGATAGTTATGTCATTTTGTGAGCCCTCCATTAGCTTTCCCATTAAAAATGAATGCTGCTAATAATTTCATTTATATGCATTAGTATTTTTGAAAAAAAAAATACCTTCTCTGAATTTGCCTTGAAATTCTAAATGCTATCAGAAAGCACCATGACAAGTCATCATATTGTGGTATTTTCCTGATTTATCTCTATTTCTTGATTGTAATACGTTGTTATTATGTGACAAAGAATTGCCTTAGGAAAAGCATCTGTTTTTGTAAGTTGAGCTCAACTGTTTCATTTGGTTTTAAGCTTAAACCAGTGGGCATTTTTATGTCTACCTTACAATGCACACCAGAATTTTATGCTTCTTTCTTGGGTGATATATTTATTTAATGCCAAGATAACAAAGTTTAGAATTAGGTGGATAAGCCTTATTGGCTGATACGTTTTTGATATCATGACTTTCTTCCTATTATCAGTGCAGCAATGTACATAAAAAACGCGTAGGCTCTGAACGCGTAGCGTACGCCTGCTGATGGCAATCCCACAGGCTCTTTTGCCCATGATATCATGCCCCTAAAGGCACTGCGGGTTAACAGTGATTCAGTCCCCCCATGCATGCATAATGTGACAAGCTTTGCATAAATAATAATAAATAATTGGTATTTATAAATAATTTAGCATTTATTTTTGCAGGAGAAGGAGAATTCTTAGCCATATTTTAAACAAAGGGAACAGCAAACATGATCTCAATCAGAAAGGGGGTTAAGTCTCTTTCAAACACAACTTTCAAAGCTCATATGCATTCAGTGTATATTTGTGATTTCTTTTGAGAGGGTGTATGATATCACCGAAGTCTTTGAAGCAGGATACCTGTATCAGTGTCAGAAAATGATTGAAAATAAATTCTAACTTGGAGAATTATTTTCAAAATAAGCCAAATAAAGTTTCTTATTAATATTATTTTTATTATATATTATTTTTTTCTGAGAGCGAATTAAGTCTAAAGCTTTAGAGTTAAATACATTATTTAATGTGAAGATTTTATATTTAGTTTGGTAAATATCTCAGATTAAATATAGGTATCTAAATCCAAATATATGCAAAAATACTAAGTAAAAATTCAATCCAGCAGGAACAATTGGTTTCAGGGAAAAACAAGTTTCTACAAAAAGACTAGGAGTCATACACACGTCCCAGGGAGGCAACAGCTCAGGTCTGCAGAGGTTCGGGTCCTGGCTCTTCCTGGCCTCTCCCAGCCCTAGACAATCCCAGGGTTCCTCACAGGCGCCCACCCTCCTCCTGAGTCCACACAGAAGGCTTTTAGTCACATTCTGTTTAATCTTTGAGGAAGGCACACCATATTTTTCACTGGATCTTACAATCTCTGTAACTTATAGCTCAGAACGATTGTCTCTGCATTTAATTAGTAAACATAGGTCTGGCCCGAGGTTGACTTGCCCAATCCTGGTGCTGCCATTGATCCGTGCAGAGATTTGGGGCGAGGAATTTTACCTCCATGTCAGTTTCTTTCCGTTAGTGAAGGGGGTGTTGCTTGCTTGGTGGAAATGTCATGGCACTTGGTGACTATTGCATGTCACATGCTGCAGCCCTGCTTGGGGTCCCTAGCCCAAAGCTCCTCTGACTGTCCCTGAATCTTGTCTTTGGTGGACCTCCTTTGTCCTCCGCCTCCTGGCTCCCCAGCACCCCAGCCCTGATTCCTCACGCCGCCCGCTTGCTCCCCTCCTGTGTTTCTCCTCCACAGCCGCCCTCCCCTGTCAGAAGCGTGGGGTCCCACTGGCCAGCGTGGCCCATTCCTGACCACGTTTCCAATTGCACTTTCACAACTGCATATATAAAAGTTTCAGCAAGTTGCTCATAAACAGAAAATAAATTAGTTTTTACATGTTAAAAAAGAGTCACAGGAACAAAAATATGAAAGTGCCAGAACCAATAACTTTGTCCTTTTCTGCTGTGTTTTCACACTGCGGCAAAGAACGCTACCTACGACTGGGCCATTTGTAAAGAAGAGAGGTTGAATTGGCTCACAGCTCCACAGGCTGCACAAGAAGCATGGCTAGGAGGCCTCAGGAAGCTTCCAGTCACGGTGGAAGGCGAAGGCGAAGCAAGCACGTCTTCACAAGGCAACAGGAGGCAGAAAGGGGAGTGAAGGAGCAAGAGCCCCCTATAAAACCATCGGATCTCATGAGAACTCACTCACTGCCACGAGAACAGCATGGGGGAAACCACCCCTATGATCAAACCACCTCCCTCTCTTGATACGTGGGGATTTCAATTTGAGATGATATTGATTTGGGTGGGGACACAGAGCCAAGCCGCATCACCTGTCTCTTGAGGACAGGTGTGGGAGGACCCTTCAGTGAGCTTCTTGGTGGCCCTGTGGTCAACTGTGGCTTGGAGGGAGATGATGGTGAGCACAGACCAGTAGAGACCCGGTGGGGGTGACCAGAGGAAGGAGTCCATTTGGGAAGCAGATGAGAGGACAGAGAATGTGTAGCTGGGGCGGTGGGGGGGGGTGTTCATGTGAGAGATGTGGTGAGTATAGGCAGGACTGGGAGTGATGTGTTGATGAGAAAATGCTTGGCAGAAGTCTCAACTGCTATTGTGCAATTTAGCACCATCTTCCTGCCAAGCCTCTTCCCTGCTGTCAGTATCACCTCCTAAGAAAACACTCATGCTTCGAAATGTTGTAAGAATGGATTAGAATCATGTGCTTGAGAAGACCTCCAAATCCAAGCATGGTTTCAAGACTCAGGTCGCAAGCTCTGCACGCCCATCAGCATCTGTAATCAGACATCCATGCAGGAAGAGTCAACCTGCCAGGCTGGAGCTCTTCCAGGTCCTGGATGCCATCTGAGGGCAGAGGGAGCCCCAGGGTATCAACCTGAGATCAGAAGCACAGATTAGGAGGGGGAGACAAGCTGATGATGGAAACCCCAAAGCCCCTTCACCAGAGTGGGTGTGGGGAGATCACATGTGAGATAATGAGCAACTTTTCTTCACAGTGTGTGTGGTGGGTGGAACTGTGTCTCCCAGAAAGATATGTTGGAGGCCCAGCCCTTGACACCTGCCAATGTGCCCTTACCTGGGAATGAGGTCTTTGTGTCTATAATCAAGGCAAGGTGGCATCACACAGGGTTAGGGTGGACCTAAATCCAGGGGCAGGTGTTCCTATAAAATGATGAAATGTGGACACAGAGACACACGAGCAGAGCACCAAGTGAAGAAGAGATACTCAGAGGGAGTGTGGCCAGGTGGAGAAGACAGGACTGGAGCCATGCAGCCACAGGCTGAGGGAGAAACGTAAGAAGCACACTCTTCCCTGGAGCCTTCAGAGAGAGCATCGCCCTCCAGCACCTTGATTCCAGACTTCCAGCCTCCAGCACTGTGGGATAGTAAAGTTCTGTCATTTTAAGCCACCAAGTGTGTGGCGATTTGTCGTGGCATCCCTGGGAAATGGGCGCCATATGCATTTCTGAGAATGGAAAAGGCAAACTGTCGTACTAACGCTTGGGCACCAACCAGACTGCCCAGCCTCCCTCTGAGCTGGGATTTCAGGTCACGGCGCCAGAGACTGCTGCCTCTGGACTTGTGCGTGTGTGTAAATTGCTTTTCATTTTGTTAAGGCACCTTGATTTTTTCTTTTAATGGAAGATGTTGTTCATTGAGCAAATGTTGGCCAGTGCGCATTTTAGCTTCCTGGGATGAGATGCTCCCTGCAACCAACACCATCCATTTCCCTTATCAGACTTCGTTGCCCTGAGGAGGGAAGTACATTGGATAAAACTTCAGGAAAGCGTGTTCCATGGGAAGAAAGAAACAACCAGATTAAACTTCTCATCAAAGTTGAATTTTCTTGTAATGGCTCTCACAGAAAGGGCAGAATGAAGGCTTTGCAGGAAGACAGGACCACGCCACGGCAATGTCTTTTCAATAAGGCGGAGAACCCAAGCATCCGGCGATGAGCGTGTCTATTGGTCTGTCTCTTAGAGAAGGTCCCCTTGTGCCGACACTTAAGGAACCGAATCCAATCACTGGTGCCATTCCTGACCCCACTCGAGGAATTAGAGTCCCTCAGAGAGAGCATTTTTGACCGATCAGGACTCCTCCTTCAACTTTGTGCGACATGATATTTATCCTGGCAGGGGTCACTGGTGCTCAACAACCGTCATCACTAACTTATTAGATCTTGAGGCAATTAGCTGAAAACAAACAGAAGAGACAAGCCTGGTATTGAAACATAGAAACCAGAAGAAAATAGCCCATAGCAGTCCATTATTTCAAAGCTGCTTCAAAGGCAGGGGACGGGCTTCCTTGTGAAGAAAGGAGCGTATTGTTTTCATGAAATGTCTCTACAGTAGAAGGGCTTACTGCATTATTTTTCTACTGATTCGGGTTACATTCAAGCCTGCTTTGCAATAATAGGCTGGTGGAAAGCACTTTTCAGTTTCCACCTAAACCCAGCATGCCATGTGTAGCATGATTAGCCAAGGATTAAAGATCCAATTAGAATCTCCCTTGACATGAGAAATCAGAAGAGGAATTTTGATAAACGCATTGAAAACCACTTCTTAATATGACTGAGGGTGATAACATGCACTAAATGGAGAACTGATATCCCAGGAACCCCTCAAATTTCCACAACAAATTGACTTTTGCCATTTTCAATGTAAATATGCGTTCCCTGCTATTAATTTTATTGATTAAGAACAGTAGATGTGTTTAAATGAAAGTCCGTGGGAACACGGTCATTTGTTCTTTATAACTGAGAACTCACTCATGGTGGAGACGCACTACACTCAGCAAGCACGTGTTATGTTAGATTCCCAGGCTTTTGGGAATATTAAGCATATCAACATATGTAAAACTCTTAAATGGAAATGGAATAACTTGCTGCCTGCTTAACATACCTTTCTGGGTTAAGTGCTATGGACGTGGCAAATATTATCTTACCAAACGCAATTTTTTTTTAGTCATGTGTAATAAACATTACAAATGTTACGATGTGAGAGAATCTTTGATTTTTATAACCCAAAAAACTAAATGGAAAAAATTTAAATGATTATTTAATCAGTCTGCTTAGATCTACCTGCTCCTATTCATTCCCCTATGATTTAATGCACAGTTTGCTTTACACAGTTATACATCCTGCAATTGCTGCTCCACAGCACTCACCTTTGTCAGTCGGAATAAAATGCTTAATTATTTGATATGCATGGAGTAATGCACAAACTGAACATCTTAAGACCATTCATGTATCTGCTGTGGTTCACGGAAACCCTCTTATTTTTACTATGGAATCTATAGCATTTACTTGGCAAATAATAGACAAAAACATTTTAATGTAAAAAAGTGAAAATATTTTCTCACAAAGACATACTGGTGATGCTGCATCAGAACCTCACATTTTTCCTGCTTTGTGGTGTGTGTTAGCCTGCTGTCAGTGGCTAATTGTTTTTTGAACCTTCCTGAAAACATATCAGTGATACACTTGCTTGCTTGCATCTCTTTTCTATTTAATTTTTATGAACGCATGGCAGGTGTATGGACGTATGGGGTTCATGAACTATTTTGATCTCGGTGGTCAATTCATAACCATCACATTAAGGCAAAGGGGGTGTCCATCACCTCAGGCACTGGGTATTTCTTTGTGTAACAAAGATTCTACTTAAATAGTCTCTTAGCGATTTTTAAAATAGGCAATAAATTATTGTTGAGAGTCACCATCCTGTTGAGCTATCATATACTAAATTTGCCTTCTCCTGTTTTAATTAGACGTTCAGTTTCCTCTTTACAGTCTTACTATTCTAATAAAGGTATTCATGGGTGTTACTGAGCTGTGTTAAAACAGCATTACCCTTGGCGTGGGCTGGTGCGTGGAATGCTAAGATTTGGTCAAATGCTTTCCCACGCAGGTTCCCCTTGTGGTTGGTTGCCCTCTCGGGGTCTGATATCAAAGCACAATGTGACGAATCACCTTCAAAGCAAGTTCAGCAGTCACAATGCCTCCACTCAGAAGATGAGACGCAATTCTTCCAGATCAGCTGTGCGGCGGTGGGTGGCTCGGTCAGGGTGTCAGGTAACTGGACAGCAGCTCTTAGGGAAGGCCGCCACGGCTTCAGAGGAGAGCACTTTCTGTGTCTGCCTGGACAGAGGGCAGCAGGGGCACCGGGCACTGCTGCCACCAAGCCAAGCCTGCTGTGTTTTCTCACTGCTATTCTGACAAACAATTTGGAACACAAGAAAGGGATGTCTGAAGAGCGGACTGTGCAAGTTAGCTGGGCCCAAGCCATCTCCTTCTGCTTTATTCTCAAAGGACTGCAATTCATCCTGGTACCGAAGGCTCTCTTTTCAGCAATGGGTACCTTGTTTTAATGACTAGTATAGGTGACCTATTTACCAAGTAAAATACTGTTTTGTTTTTTCATATATGAGGACCTCAAGATGCATTATGATCGCACATACTACCAACGCATAAAGCTGTTTGTTTAACTCCTGCTAGCAGAACGGTGATGATGAATTTGTCCACCTGCCTCTGTTTTACAGACAAACACATTAAAGCCAGGAAAAGTGAGAGGAATTTTCCGGGTGGCAGGGCAAGCTGGGAGCACAGCCAGGGGAAGACCCGGGCTTCCTGGCTGGTCTTCCAAGGTTGTTTTTAGGGCACCTGTTAGCAGCAAAACTTGGGTTTCTCTTTACTTGATTATAGATAGCAAGGAAATCAAATGTGAGTGCTTAGAGTGTTCTTATCTAAATCAAACGCTTTACAGAGCCCCTGGATGACAGGCGGATTCTGCAGGTTCCTGAGTCGTGACTGTTTCCAGCCTCGAGCTGAGCTCACGCCGCTGAAGAAGCACGCGGTTCTCGCCGTTCAGTACCGCCCCTGGACACACCGGAGTTTCTCCCTTTATTCGTCAAAGTTGTTCTTCCATCGCAGCCCCCCAAGAAAGGTTGTAACGAGGACATAAGAGGGTGAAGAGGTTTCCTACAACCATAAAAATCAATGATGCCACCCTCCAATTCTAAATGGTGGTGACGTGTGCAGGAAAAGCTCCCATC
This sequence comes from Cebus imitator, assembly GCF_001604975.1. Classification (NCBI taxonomy): domain Eukaryota; kingdom Metazoa; phylum Chordata; class Mammalia; order Primates; family Cebidae; genus Cebus; species Cebus imitator. Next base: position 4,444,711 of record NW_016107500.1, read on the forward strand.
CCTGCAAACTCATATCCTGATTCACCTTGAAGAGACCTTTGAGTTTGTCTGTCTCAATCCCCACATTTTGCAGACAAGATACAGAGACTTCAGTGAATTCTCCAGTTCCCTGAGTCTCCTCTGGCTTCCGTGATCCAGGCTAATGGTGCCCCCACCCTGACACAGTGCTATCCTTTCCTCCTGTTGCTTCCACCCGCTGGAAATATGTCCAGATGCACTCTTTAAGGGGAACAGCAAGCAAGCAGAAACCAAAAATAAACTGCCTCTCATCCTCTACTAGGCATGCAGCTGCTCCTCACAATATTTCAAGTGTAAACCCAACATTCACAACTGCATCTTCCCCCAGAATGGGCTTCCGAGGCGAGTAGACAGATGTGAGCACCTCACTCTTACAGTATTTTTGCCTCCACGGCCAGATTAATGAGGCTAAAGGGGTATTTTCTTTTAATGCATGCTTCCATTGAAAACTTTGCAGAGCATGCCTGGATCTGGGGTGAAGAAGCTCATAGCTTCTGCTCAAACCCCTTCCTGCTCTATTCTTAAGTTCTTAATTCAACCATGGGTACTTGTCGGATGTTTTACGCCCTGCTGTCCAGGGCGGGTGAATCAGGAAGGAAGAGCAGAGGCATTCATCAGCCCTGAGTGCTGATGGATCTGACTGTAAAGCAGCACCCCCAATGGGAGAGAGAGCCCCACGCCGCCACCTCGACACGTGTAGCCAGTTAGTTACTGAGAGACCTCTGCAGTCAGAAGCAGCAAGTGGCCCTGCACAGGCGATACATGCGGGGCTGTGTCATCCGCAGCCTTTTTGCCTTTTATTAAAACTCCTGCAGCTAAGTGCACATATAATGTGTCTTTTACATCGACAACATTTCGTTTGAATCAACAGTGAGGACTTGAAGACCTAGTGAAGCATTAGTCTTCTTGCGAGCTTTGCTTCTTCTTGTGAATCTGGAGAAAAATTAGCCACCATTCTTCCTCTCCAGCTCCCACCTCCCAAATTAAGTGGAATACTTGTGTTCTTTGAGAATCATATGCTTGTTTAGCAAAGCAATGGACTGACGCTGAACATTGAATATGGTTCCAAAAATAAAAGCCAAAAACTGGAGACTTTCAGATCTGAGTGGGTATCGCCATTTATTTCATTTCAACATTGGCTAAAAATAAATCATATATTTTATCACCCATTAAGGCTTATAATCTTGGGAGTTTAAAATGTCCTAACTGATGCCTACAAGCTTGTTGGGTGTTTTGGAGTTCAGTGTTTTATTCCTTCACAGCTTTCCGAGCTTGGAGTTTGGAGTGTTTCATTGCTTGGTAACTTTCCTAGCGTGCCTCTCTTATCATCTTGGTTGGCTTCTGTGCATGATTCCACGGAGAGATCCTCTCTGCTGGGCTCTGTGCTATGCACAGAGGGTTAAATGTGGGAAAGTCAGACGGGCTTACTGTGGTTTTCCTTGGTTTCCTGAACATGAAGAACATTCTTCTAAAACCATATTGTGTTTGAACTTGAAAGAGACTTTGAGTCCATTGGTCTAATCTTCACATGTTGCACGTGAGACACTGACTTCAATAACGTTTCTAGTGCCCCACAGCTGATCCGTCTCCCTAATCCATGCCGGTGGTCCTCCCACAGTACCACGGTAGGATAGAAAGAATAATCCACTCACCATTCCCAACTTACGGGGTTTCTCCCAAGTCATTGAGGAATTTCTCTATTTAGCGTGCATTGGGAAATAGTCAAGGTGAGTAAAAGAAATTTCCCAGCCCCTTCCAGTCACATCCATGAACACTACTGAGGAACACATGCGTTTCTCCTAGACGGTTCTCTGTCTGCGGACTCCAAGCTACTTTGCCGGTAAGAAGCTGTCAAGTCCCAAAACTCTACTGTTGCTAACATCCTAATAGAAAGGATCCCAGCAGTGTGTCTTCTGAGCAGAGAAGTGGAGGAGGAACAGAGGACCTAACCTCTGTGGGGATTCTGACAAAACAGAAGGTAGGGAGATAGTGATATAGAAGCCTTTGAATCTTTACCAAATAATTGTTTGGGGGTAGAGACCCTTTTTTTTTAGGACACCTGCTATGGCATCTTGTTACTCCTGTCTCAGTTTAGGAAACCGCATCAAACCCCATCACCAAGCCCCTGGTATTCTACAGTGCCCCATATCCCCAAATTACTTCTCTCCCATGACCTCAGGTGTACCAACAGGCCCCCCTCTTCCATGTCCTGAACTGGCACACTAATAATCAATGCTCTGTCAATGCTCTGCTTCTGAAAGTTGTAGACTTTCTCTCCTCTTTTCTTTTCCGTATGTAAGATTTCACCTCTGTTCTTCACGATACTGTCTTCTGATCATAGAATATGGTGCAGCTTTCCGTTTATTTAATTCTTTTAAAATTCCCTGCTACAGCATTCTGCAGTTTCCAGTGTACAGATGTCACATACATTGCGTTACATTTATCTCTAAATATTGCATTTTTGGTGCTATTGTAACTTGTATCTTGTCATTTCCACTTTGAAATTTTCATTGCCAATTTTTTTAAGTTCTCAGCCTTTACTCCACTGGCTTCTCTCTGGAGCCTGATTTCTGGGCTGACCTTCAGGTTCTACTGAAGTTGCCTTTTACTGCCCGGGAGGGGTCATCCCTGGATCAGACAGCACCTGAGCCCAGAGTCTCACTGCCACCAAGAGAAGAACTCACAGGTCTCCAGAAAGGGCGATGATGGGGGCTGTGGACCTGACCTCCCAAAGGAAGATGAGGACCACTGCTCTGATAACAGTGGAAAATTTGCTTCTCCTTCCTTGGTAAGTCCCACGAATGCCCTGTGTTGAAAAGGATATCGGTAGTGGTTGTGGCTCATGCCCGGTGATTTACCTCACGTGTGACTCACGTTAGACAATTCTTTTAATAATGTATCTAATTTAAAATAGTTAACACTCTTTGCATTCTCCCAGCCTCTCTAGGTCTTCTCAGCAGGGATTCATGCCGTTATATAAAGGAATAATTCTCCGAAATGAGTACTTGATGGGCCACAGTTCTGGACTACATCACTTGTGTCTGAAGTCCAGCCCACGTGGGACAATTGTGTAAGTCAGCCACAGGACACTGTTCTGGAGGTACCTCAGGGAGGAGAGTCCCAGGCCAAAGCAGGCAGCCCATCCAGGAAGGCAACAGCCCAAACTTGCCTCCTGCAGGAAGGGGTGCAGGCCTTCCCAGAGGGGATGGTATGGCCTGTGTCATCTGGTGCTGGCATCTGGGTCTGCTTATCTATAACAAAGGGAAAAGACCTAACACCAAAGAAAAGCAGGTAAAAAGAGATAATCTTAGCATAAGAGCAAAAATCAATAAAATAGAAAACAAGAAATTGATATAGAAAATCAAATAAACCAAAAGCTGCTTCCTAGAAAGGATCAATAAAATTGATAAATCTCTAGCCAGGCAGATTAGGAAAAACAGAGCAAAGGTATAAATTACTAGTATCATAAATAACAGGAGGTACATTTCTACTCTTGCAGCAAACAATAAAAAGGCATAATGGTATATTATGAAAAAGTGCATGAAAATGAAGCTTATGACTTAGGTGAAATGGGAATATTCATTGAAAAACACAATATAGGTAAGCACACCCAAAAGAAAACCGATAATATCAAAAGTCCTATATCTTTTTTAAAAATTGAACCTGTATTTAAGAGTTTTTCTCACAAAAACACTTCCGGGTCCAAATGGGTTTACTAGAGAATTTTAGAAAATATTAAAAGAAGAATTAATATCTATTCTACATAAACTAATTCAGCATGAAGGCAACATTATCTTGATACCCTAACCAGATAAAAATATTAGGAAGAATAAAAAAACAATTATGGGTCAATACCTTTCAAGAAAATAGGGGCAAAGATTTTTAACACAACTGTATAATATAAAATCTAAAAATATCTAAAAATGTTGATACATCTTAACTAAACGAGTTCATCCCAAGAATGCAATGTTGGTTTTTATTGTTAAAACTAATCAATTTGTGAAAGGAAAATGAAATATTGGGACCCCACACTCACTATGCCAAAGGGAAAGTTTAACTTGCAAACTGAGTCATGCCAAAATAATAAGAAGAATGAAACTGCTTTCCTGTTTGTTCTCAGATAGCTGTGACATAGATGGCCATGTCTCTCTCCAGATTGTCATCACAAATTGCTCACAGCGAAGTTTCCCCTGGGCCCCCAAATGTTTCAGGATACATATCCCACTTTATGAACTAATCCAAAAACAAAGGTCTGTTGAATCCTACTCTGACAGTGTAAACTAAGAGCTTATCTTCACAGATATGCGACAAAGACAAGACTAGAAATTGTCCACCTGCTCACTCTGAGACAGCTGCATATTTGACTTCTTCCTCTACACTGTACTCACCTTATCTTATGTAAAATGTAGATCTACTGCACACAGGATGAATACATAACATTTTTTTTTCTACTCCTCTCTTTTCACATATAAAATGTGGATTCAGAGAGCACTAATCAAAGCTTCACAAGAGTGTAACCATTTCATTGTCTATACACCCCTTTCTCTGTTTTTTTTTTTCTATTCCTCCTTCCCCATCTGCTTGCTCTTTTTCCTTTAAATATAAAGTCCTCAAAACCCTTCTTGGAAAAAGAATGGATCATAGATCCTACTGTAACTTGTGTTTCTTTTTCCTGGGACCATCCTCAACCTTGGCAAAATAAACCTCTAAATTGATTGAAATCTGGCTCAGACATTTTCTGGTTTATAAATGTAATTAATAATATAAATTAACTTAAAAACGTGGACCCAGAGAGGATACAAGATGGCCAAATAGGAACAGCTCTGGATTGTGGTTCCCAGTGAAAATGCAGAGGGTAAGTGATCAACGCATTTCCAAAAGATTTTTACTGCCCACAGACCATGAGATTCCTGGGTGGAAAAGTGCCATGAGTCTCCAGTGGAGCTGTTTCAGCCAGCGCAGAGGGTCTCCACACAAAAACTCACACAAATCCAGGCACGGTTTCAACTGGCAACTGGAATGCCTGGGAGACAAAGTCACCCATTCAACTGAAAAAAAGGGGACTGAAACAGGGAGCCAGGTGATCTGGCTTAGCAGGTCCCACCCCCACAAAGACCAGCAATCTGAAGCACTCTGGATTGAGAGTTTCACAGCAAGCACAGCTGGACCCAGGATGGTCCAGCTCTTTGAGGGGAAGGACGTCTGCCATTACCAAGGCAATCCACCATTACCAAGGCAGTCCACCATTACTGAGGCAGACCACCATTACGGAGACAGTTCTAACTATACCCTTATAAACAAAACTGCAAGGAAGTTCACACAGCAGCTACACAGAGCCCACAGCAGCTCAGCAATGCCTCTCCTGGTAGACTTACTAGGCTACCTCCTCGCCAGACAGCGCATCTCTGAAAAAAGCCAGCAGCACATCAGGAACTTATAAATAAAGCCCCACCTTCCAGGGACAGAGCACCTGGGAAAAAAAGTGGTTATGAGCTTCTCTGCAGCGTATTTAAACATACCCGCCCAGCAGCTCTGAACAGAACAACAGAGCTCACAGCTCAGCACTTGAGCTCCTGTAAGGGACAGACTGTCTCCTCAAGCAGCTCCCTGACCCCCGTATAACCAAAGAGACACCTCATAAAGGAGAGCTCAGGCTGACATCTGGAGAGTATCCTTCTGGGACAAAGATAGCAGAGGAAGAAACTGGCAGCAACCCTTACAGTTCTGTAGCCACTGCAGGTGATCCCCAGGCAAGCAGGGTCTGGAGTGGACCTCAGCAGTCCTACAGCAGGGGGGCATGGCTGTTAGAAGGAAAACTAAAAAACAAAAAGAAATAACTTCCTCAGCAACAAAAAGGACGTCCAGAGACCCCATCTGAAAGTCAACAAGCACAAAGATCACGGGTAGAAAAATCCACAAAGATGGGAAGAAACCAGTGCAAAAAGGAAGAAAACATCCAAAACCAGAATGCTTCTCCTCCTCCAAGGGATCTCAACTCCTCACCAGCAAGGGAACAAGCCTGGATGGAGAATGAGTCTGATGAATTGATAGAAACAGTTTTCAGAAGATGGGTAATAACACACTTCTCTGAGCTAAAAGAACATGTTCTAACCCAATGCAAAGAAACCAAGAACCTTGAAAAAAGGTTTGACGAAATGCTAACGAGAATAAACAGCTTAGACAAGAATATAAATGAATTGATAGAGCTGAAAAACACAACACGAGAACTTCGCAAAGCATACACAGTTTCAATAGCCAAATCAACCAAGCAGAAGAAAGGATATCAGAGATTGAAGATCAATTCAATGAAATAAAGTGAGAAGGCAAGATTAGAGAAAAAAGAGTAAAAAGAAATAAACAAAGCCTCCAAGAAATATGGGATTATGTGGAAACACCTAATCTACATTTTATAGGTGTACCTGAATGTGATGGAAAGAATGAATCCAAGCTGGAAAACACTCTTCAGGATACTATCCAGGAGAACATCCTCAATCTAGCAAGGCAAGCCAACATTCAAGCCCAGGAAATACAAAGAACACCACAAAGATATTCCTCAAAAAGAGCAACCACAAGGCACATAATTGTCAGATTCACCAGGGTTGAAATGAAGGAAATAATGCTAAAGGCAGCCAGAGAGAAAGGTCGGGTTACCCACAAAGGGAAGCCCAACAAACACAGCGAATCTCTCAGCAGAAACCCTACAAGCCAGAAGAGAGTGAGGGCCAATATTCAACAACCTTAAAGAAAAGAACTTTCAACCTACAATTTCGTATCCAACCAAACTAAGATTCATAAGCGAAGGAGAAATAAAATCCTTTATGAACAAGCAATTACTCAGAGATTTCATCACCACCAGGCCTGCTTTACAAGAGCTCCTGAAAGAAGCACTAAACATAGAAAGGAACAACCAGTATCAGCCATTCCAAAAAAGTACTAGATGGCAAAGATCATCGACACAATGAAGAAACTGCATCAACTAATAGGCAAAACAACCAGCTAGCATCAAAATGGCAGGATCAAATTCACAAATAACAATATTAACCTTAAATGTAAATGGGCTAAATGCTCCAATCAAAAGACACAGGCTGGCAAATTGGATAAAAAGTCAAAACCCATCAGTGCGCTGAATCCAGGAAACCAATCTCACATGCAAGGATACAAAGAGGCTCAAAATAAAGGGATGGAGGAAGATCTACCAAGCAAATGGAGAGCAAAAAAAGCAGGAGTTGCAATCCTAGTCTCGGATAAAATGGACTTTAAACCAACAAAGATCAAAAGAGACAAAGAAGGGCATTACATAATGGTAAAAGGATCAATGCAACAAGAAGAGCTAACGATCCTAAATATATATGTGCCCAATACAGAAGCACCCAGAGACATAAGGCAAGTTCTTAATGACTTACAAAAAGACTTAGACTCCCACACAATAATAGTGGGAGATTTTAACATTCCACTGTCAATAGTAGACAGATCAATGAGACAGAAAATTAACAAGGATATTCAGGACTTGAACTCAGACCTAGACCAAGTAAACCTAATAGACATTTACAGAACTCTCCACCCCAAATCCACAGAATGTACATTCTTCTCAGCCCCAAATCACACCTACTCTAAAATTGATCACATAATTGGGAGTAAATCACTCCTCAGCTGCTAAAGAATGGAAATCATAACAGTCTCTCAGATCACAGTGCAATCAAATTAGAACTCAGAATTCAGAAACTAACTCAGAACCACACAACTTCATGGGAAATGAACAACTGACTCTTGAATGTTGACTGGATAATCAATGAAATGAAGGCAGAAATAAAGATGTTCTTCGAAACCACCAAGAACGAAGACACACATTCCAGAATCTCTGGGACATATTTAAAGCAATGTTTAGAGGAAAATTTATAGCAATAAATGCCCACATGAGAAGTGAGGAAAGATCTAAAATTGACACCCTATCATCAAAAGTGAAAGAGCTAGAGGAGGAAGATCAAAAATACTCAAAAGCTAGCAGAAGACAAGAAATAACTAAGATCAGAGCAAAACTGAAGGAGATAGATACACACACAAAAAAAAAACCTTCAAAAAAATCAATAAATCCAGGAGCTGGTTCGTTGAAAAGATCAACAAAATAGACGGACCACACTGAGTTCTGTGGGGGGAGCTAGGGGAGGGACAGTAGGGGGTAGGGAGTTGGGGAGGGATAACACGGGGAGAAATGCCAGATATAGGTGATGGGGATGGAGGCAGCAAACCACATTGCCATGTATGTACCTATGCAACAATCCTGCATGTTCTTTACATGTACCACAGAACCTAAAATGCAATATATATATATAATATTTTATTGCAATATATATGTCCATGCATATAAATGTGGACTCATCTAAACTTTATCAGTTCTGCATAAGTTCCAAGAAGCTTGGAAATACAACTCTATTCTCACAACAAGTGAAAAGCTGAACAGGCTGAAAAACTAAAACCTTTCTTGGATCCATAAAGAGGTGAGGACACTGGACAAACTGCTACCCCCTAAAGAGACAGAGGCAAACACAGGGATGCATGTCCTACAGAAGCAGCAACACAGGAGCACAAACCATCGGGGAGCCAGTGCCCTGGTAGCAGAAGCTAAGTTGTGACTGGCAAACTGCTGGAGGCTAAAAAAAGACAAGGCTGAGAACATCAAACTGCAGGAAGACCCAGTTACACTGTACACCCACGTGCTCACACCTTCATGAGTTTCACCTCCAGTAGCTTGACCAGGTTCTCACAGTAAACACTGGAGACCTCCTAGCAGGGGCAGGCCAAAATACAACTGTTTAACATAGTTCAGAACACTCCATTCTTCCTCAGAAACTCTCCCCTTAGAAGAAGCAATACAACCAAAGCTTAATCTTCTGGGATTTTATCAGAGCCTAACTGATGTTGAGGGGGTGGAAGTGCTCAACTCCAGCTCTAGTCTTCTGCATGAGGGAAGATAAACATTCAACTCCAGCCATTGACCCCATCCTGTCCCACTTAATGGGGGGAGGAGGACTAATGAGCACTTGTGACGTTGAAAGTCCAGAGGCACAGATGAACAACTAGTAAACAACTAACCACAGGACTACAGAATTCTTTACTTCCCCCACACCTCACCACTACATTACTAATGGCCCTTTTGTAGCCATTTGTTTTACCCAGTACCTTATATCTAGTCATCAAGAAAAATTACAAGGCATACTAAAAGGCAACACATTCATGCAGGCATGTGCACACACACATACACACACACAATTTGAAGAGACAGAGAGACATCAGGATCAGACATGGCAGGGATACTGGAGTTATCAGACTGGGAATTTAAAACAACAAGGATTAATATGTTAAGGGCTCTGATAGATAAAGCAGACAACATGCAAGACTAGATAGGCAATATAAGCAGAGAGATAAAAATCTTAAGAAAGAACAAAAAATAAATGTTAGAGATCAAAAACACTAGAACAGAAAAGAATGCCTTTGATGGGCTTATTATTAGACAGGACATGACTGAGGAAGGAATCTCTAAGCTTCAGGATTTTTCAATAAAATCCTTTAAAACTGAAAAGCAAAGAAAACAAAGACAAGGAAAAAAACAGAACAAAATATTCAAGGATTGTGGGACGACTACAAAGGATGTAACATACACATAATAGGAATGCCATAAGGAGGGAAGAGAGGAAGGAACAGAAGAAATATCTGAAACGTTAGTGATGTTAAATCCAAATTCAAAAATTAACTCAAATGGATTAAAGACTTAAATGTAAGACCTGAAACCATAAAAACCCTAGAAGAAAACCTAGGCAGCACCATTCAGAACACAGGCATGGGCAAAGACTTCATGACTAAAACACCAAAAGCAATGGCAACAAAAGCCAAAATTGACAAATGAGATCAAATTAAACTAAAGAGCTTCTGTGCAGTGAAAGAAACTATCATCACAGCAACTGTGCAACCTACAGAATGGGAGAAGGTTTTTCCAATCTATCCATCTTACAAAGGCCTAATATCCAGAATCTACAAGCAACTTAAACAAATTCACAAGAAAAAACAAACAACCTCATCAAAAAGTGGGTGAAAGATATGAACAGACACTTTTCAAAAGAAGACATTTATGCAGCAAACCAACATGTGTCATCATCGCTGGTCATTAGAGAAATGCATATCAAAACCACAATGAGATACCATGTTACACCAGTTAGAATGGTGATCATTAAAAAGGTCAGGAAATAACAGATGCTGGAGAGGATGTGGAGAAATAGAAATGCTTTTACACTGTTGGTGGGAGTGTTAATTAGTTCAATGATTTTGAAAGACAGTGTGGCAATTCCTCAAGGATCTAGAATCAGAGATATTATGATCCAGAAATCCCATTACTGGGTATATACTCAAGAGTTTATAAATCATTTTATTATAAAGACATGTGCACATGTATGTTTACTGCAGTGGTATTCACAATAGCAAAGACTTGGAACCAACTCAAATGCCTATCAATGATAGACTAGATAAAGAAAATGCGGCACATATACACCATAGAATACTATGCATCTGTAAAAAACGATGAGTTAATGTCCTTTGCAGAGACATGGATGAAACTGAAAACCATCATTCTCAGCAAACTAACACAGGAACAGAAAACCAGACATCTCATGTTCTCACTCATAAGTGAGAGTTGAACAATGAGAACACACAGACCCGGGGGGGGAATATCACACACTGGGTCCTGTTGGGAGGCAGGGCCATGGGGAGAGGGAGTATTAGGAGAAATACCTAATGTAGATGATGGGTTGATGGGTACAGCAAACCACCATGACAGGCGTATACCTATGTAACAAACCTGCACATTCTGCACATGTATCCCAGATCTTAAAGTATAATAAAAAGTGAAATACAATAAAAAGTCTCCAAACTAAAATGAGACACTAAATCACAGATCCGGGATTCTTAGAGCACACCAAGCAGAATATATTTAAAGTGCTGAGAGAGCAAAAATGCGAAACTAAACACTGCTTTATGATTTAATATCCTGAAAAAGTATTCTTCAAAAGTAAAGGAGAAAAAAGTATAAATTTCTCGGACAAACAAAAATTAAAGGAATTCATTACCAATGGACCTGCCTCCAAGCAATGTTAAAAGAAGTTCTTTAGGGAGAAAGAAAATAATGTAGATCAGAAACTTAGCCTTTTATGTATAAAGAGAGAACATCAATAAGTGAAGATAAAATGAAAACTTTCATTATTCTTATTTTAATTGATCAAACAGATAAGTGTCCAAAATAATAATGGAAGTAATGCATTTGATTACATATGCTTATGTATATATAATATGTATTCATATATATGTTTATGTATGTTTATATGCAAGAAACAAATGCTTACACATATGGTTATATTCTCATCTACAAGAAATGAATAAAAGCAATCATAAATGGGGAAAGAGAAAGTAGTTGAGATTAATTTGTTATTATAATAAACTCACACTATCCATGAATAGTATAATTTTACTTGAAAGAGGATTATAGGTTAAATAAATTTACTAAATCTAGGAGAACCACAAAAAAGTTAATAAAGGTATAACTGTTATTCTAAGAAAGGAGAAAAAAGTGAGTCATATAAAACATTCAGTTAAAACCACAAAAGGCATAAAAGTGAAAAATAAAATGAGGAATAAAAAGCAATGGCAACAAGTGAAAAACAGTAAGCAATGCGGCAGTTACTAATTTAGCTATATAAATGTTCATTCCGAACTTCAATAGTCTAAGTTCCAAAATCCAAAACTGATGCTGAGTACATATATATTCAGGGAAACTTGAATCTATGCTCCTAGAAAAAAAAAACAAAAAAGACAGACACTGTCAGAGAGAATAAAAAAATAAGATCCAACTGTATATTGTCTAGAAAAAAGCAACTTTAAAAATAAAGACACATTTAAATTAAAAGCAAATGAATGAAGAAAAATACATCATACTAAGACTGATCTAAAAACGATTGAGTAGGTATATTAATTTCAGGCAGAAAAGACTTCAAAGAGATGGTTAGCAGGGATAAAGAAAGGCATTATATAATGATAAGAGTCAGTTCTCGAAGAAGACATAAGGATCCTTAACACGTATTCACCTAACAGCAGAGCGTCAAACTACATGTGGCAAAAACTGATAGAAGTGAAAGAAGAAATAAATATATCAAACGTCATAGCTGATGACTTCAAATATCCTCTATAAAATATGGACAAATTCAGAAAGCAGAAAATCAGTGAGGACCCAGTTGAACTCAACAACAAATTAAACTAGAAATCAATAATAGAAAGACAACTGGAAAATCTCAAAATTTGAAGAAATTAAACAACATACTTCCAAACAACAAGTGGTTCAAGGTAGAAACCTCAAAAAATTTAAAATTATTTTTAACTAGATAAAGGTGAAATGACAACTTATGAAAATTTGTTGGATGCAGCAAAACCAAGGAATAAAGGCAAATTTATAGCATTGAATGTTTGTATTAGAAAATGATAAAAATACAAAATCAATAAATTATCACCTTAGGGAACTAGGAAAAGAATAATAAATTAAATTCAAAGTAAGCAGAAGAAAAAAAAAGTAGTACAATAGAAATCAATAAACTTAAAAACAGGAAATAAATTTTAAAAAACTAGCCAAACTAAAAGTTGATTATTTAAAAAGATCAATAACATTGATAAGTCTCTAGCCAGTGTAACTAAGAAAAAAAGGAAGATAACACAAATTATGGACATCGAAAATGAAAAAGAGGCTATCACTTTTTCCATAGATACTAAAATAATAATCAAGCAATGATATGAATAACTTTATGCCCACAAGTTTGATAACCTAGATGAACGAGATGAATTATTGAAAGACACAATCTGCCAAATCTCACATAAGAAGAAATAACCAATCTAAATAGAACTATGTCTATTAGATAAATTGAACAAGTGATCTGAAAGCACCAGACTCAGATATGTTCACTGGTGAACTGTGCCAATCATGTGAGAAAAAATATCATACCAGCCAGGCACGGTGGCTCATGTCTGCAATCCCAGCACTTTGAGGAAACAATGTGGGCAGATCATGAAGTCTAGAGATTGAGATCATCCTGGCCAACATGGTGAAACCCTGTCTCTACTAGAAATACAAAAATTAGTTGGTTGTGGTGGCACGTGCCTGTAGTCCCAGGTACTTGGGAGACTGAGGCAGGAGAATCATTTGAACTCAGGAGTTGGAGGTTGCAGTCAGCCGAAATCTCACCACTACACTCCAGCCTGGAGACAGAGTGAGATTCTATCTGAAAAAGGAAGGAAGGAAGGAAGGAAGGAAGGAAGGAAGGAAGGAAGGAAGGAAGGAAGGAAGGAAGGAAGGAAAGAAGGAAGGAAAGAAGGGAGGGAGGGAGGGAGGGAAAAGAAAGAAAGAAAGAAAATTATATTAAGTCTCTACAATCGCTTTAAGAAGATAAAAGCAAAGGGAATATTTTGTAACTCTTTGAGGCCAGTATCACTCTAATACCAAAACAAAACAAAGACGTTACAAAGAAAGAAAACACAGACCACTATCTCTCATAAACATAGATGCAAAATTTCTTAACAAATTATTAGAAAATCAAATCTATCAATGTATAAAATGAATTATATACCATAACCATGTGAGATTTATGTTAAATATTCAAGACTGGTTCAAAATTCAAATGCCACTTAATATAATTCATCATATCAATAGGCAAAAAAATACAAGCATGATCATATTAATTGATACAAAAAGCATAGGGGAAAAAATGCACACTCAGCCCTGATAAAATCACTCAGTAAGACAGGAATAGAGAAGAACTAGCTCAGTTTGACCATAGGTATCTACAGAAAGCCTGCAACTAGCATCATACCTAATGGTGAGAAACCTGAAGCTTTCTCACTAAAGTCAGAATCAATGCAAGGATGTTTCCTATTTCTGCTCCTTTTCAACATTGTACTGAAAGTTTTAGCTAATGCAATAAGACAAGAAAAGAAAACAAAATATTACACTGATTAGGAAAGAGAAAATAAAACTGTCTTTGCAGATTACACAGTCATTATATGGACAATTCAAATGAATCAAACAAATTCCTGGAATTAATGGAAAATTACAGAAAGTTTTTAGTATATAAGGTTAATATGCAAAAGCAATAGCTTTCTTACATAAGAGCAATGAACAAGCAGAATTTTAAAATTAGAAATGCAATACTATTTACATTAGCACCCCAGAACATAAATGGATAGATGTTGTGGTTTTGGTGTTTGGTCCCTCACTGCTCATTTTGAAATCTGGTTCTCAATGTTTGGAGTGGGGCCCACTGAAAGGTGTTTGGTCATAGAGGTGGGTGGTATCCTGGTAAATGGCTTGGTGCTAACCTTGAGGTCACAGGTGAGTTCTCACTCTGTTGGTTCCTGCCAGAGCTGGTTGTTGAAGGAAGCCAGGCAACTCCCACCCCTTTCTCCTGCTTCTGCTCTCACTGTATGATCTCTGCACACCCTTTTGCCTTCCCTATGAGTGGAAGCAGCATGATGCTTTCATCAGAAGCCAAACAGATGCTTGAGCCATGCTTCTACAGCCTGCAGAACAGGGCCAAATAAACCTCTTTCCTTTATAAATTATTCAGCTATCCCTTTATAGCAACACAAACAGAATTAAGAAGGAAAATTGGTATTGAGAGTGGGGAGATTATCCTGGGCTGTCTACACAAGCCCAATGTAATCACAAAGATGCTTATAAGAGGAAGATGAAGGGTGTGCTGAGACGAGCAGAGGCTAACACAGAGGCTGTGAGATGCTCCACTGCTGGCTGGCGTTCCAGAGGGAGGACTGCTTCTACCAGGAGACGCAACAGTGATTTTACTAAACCGGAAGTTAGGATTGCCACCCAGCCACTTTGGGCTCCTCATGCCCCTTCGTCAACAGTCTCAGAAGGGAGTTACAGTGCTGACTGGGGTGATTAATCCAAATCACCAAAAGGAAATGGGACTACATGGAAGTGAGAAAGATTGTGTTTGGAATACAGACGGTCCTTGGGGCATCGTTTAATATTACTGTGCCTTGTAATTGAAGTCAATGGAAAACTACAACAACCAATCCAAGAAGGACTATGAATGGCCCAGGCCCTTCAGGAACAAAGGTTTGGGTCACCTCACCAGGTGAAGAACCATGATCAGCTGGAGTGTCTGCTGAAGGCCAAGGGAATACATAATGAGTAGTGGATGAAGATAGTTACAAATACCAGCTGCAACCACATGACAGATTACGGTAACAAAGACAGGCTGTAATTGTCAGGAGTATTTCCTCCTTACTTCTTTAAGAATATGTTTGTGCTTATACACACCCATATTAAGCAAATATCTTTGTTTTATATCTTCTCTTATTCCTTTATCATGTAATGTAAGATTAACTAACTTTGTATCAGCATGCATTATAAATTTTGCACTATAGTATTTAAGTTATGGGATATCAGAAATGAACATTGCTCAATAACTTACTTTCTCTTCTAGGGACAGGATTAGTGTGTTTTCAGTTGTATGCAGGGTAGTTTTATTATAGCAGGTGGAATGATGACCTTCTTATTGTCTTTATTTGGAAATTAGGTATAATTTAAGGAGATGCATATGGATGTCAAGTTGATGAGGGGTGGACCTGGGATGGTTACTCTTAAGTGTCAGCTTGAGGTATGCCTAGATGACTGAAGAAGTGTGGTTTCTGGGTGTATCTGTGAAGGCATTTCCGTAAGGGATTTACATGTGAACCAGTGGACTGAGATAGAACGATGCTTCCTAATGTGGGTGGGTACTAGCTAATCAGCTGCAGATGTGACTAAAACAAAGCAAGTGGAAGAGGTGGGTATTTCACGTGCTTAGCTCTCATGTGCTTGTTCTCCCTTTCTGCCTGTCACCCTGCACTTTCTCTTCTGGAGCTGGATACCTCGTCTCCTCCAGCCCTCGGACATCAGACTCCGGGTTGTTTCTTTGGCTTTCAAATCCTGGGTCGTGTTCCAGCAGCCACTCAGGGGCTCCCAGGCCCTTGGCCCTGGACCGGGGGCTGCACCGTCAGCTTCCACGGTTTTGCGGCTTTTGGAATTAAACTGTGCCATGCTACCACCTTCCCTGGAAGACACACTACACACTTTTCTCTTTCTCCAGTTTGCAGACAGCCTGTCGTGAGTCTTCACCTTTGTAATCATTTGAGCCAACTGTCCCTAATAGAATCACTTCCATATATATATATGAATTTTGATTCCAATAAATATTTCAGCAGTGATTTTGCAGATGTCAAAAAAATGATTCTAAAGTGTATAAGGGAAAAATAAAAGACCCAGAATAACTAATGAAATATTCATAGAGAATAAAATTGCAGGACTGATACTACCCAACTTCCTGACTTACCATAAAGCTACAGTAATAAAAGACAGTGGGGTATTAACAAATAGATAAATGAAACAAAACAGAAGGCCCATAAATAGACTCACATAAATGTAATCAATTGATTTTTTCAGACAGAAGAAAGAGAAACACAATGAAGAAAAGACAATTTTTTTTCAACAAATGATGCTGGAAAAACTGGACTACCACCTGTAAAAATGAAGTCAGACACAGACATTACACCCTTCACAAAAAATGGATCACAGATTTAAATATAACACGCAACGCTATAAAACTCTAAAAGAAATACAAGAGAAAACCTAGATTACCTTGTGTGGTGATGACTTTTTTGACACATACCAAAGGCATAAGCCATGAGACAAGTCATTGATATGCTAGGTTTCATTAAAATGTAAAAGCTCTGCTCTTTGAAAGACAGTGTTAAGGGAATGGGAAGACAAGCCACAGACTAAAAGAAGCTATGTGCAAAGGACATACTAAATAAATGACTGTTATCCAAAATTACAAAGCTCAATGACAAAACAAACAACCAGATTTTAAAATTAACCAGACCTTAAAAATCACCTCACCAAGAAAGATATACACATGGAAAGTAAGCATAGGAAAAGATGCTCCACATCCTATGTCATCAGGAAAGTGCAAACTAAAGCATCAAAAAAAATGAGACCACTTACCTATTAGAGCGGCTGAAATCCAGCCCAGTGACAACATCAAATGCTGGTGAGGATGTGGAGCAGCAGGAACTCTCCTTTATTGCTGGTAGAAATGCATGATGGTACAGCCGCTCTGGGAAATGGTTTGGCAGTTTCTTACAAAACTAAATACATTGTTGCCATGTGATACAGCAATCACACTTCTGGGTATCTACCCAAAGGAGATGAGAACTTAGCTCTGTACAAAAACTTGCACATAGATGATTATAAAAGCTTTACTCATAATCTCCAAAACTTGGAGCCAACCAAGATGTCATTCACTGTGTGATGAAATAAATTAACCATGATAGTTCAAAAAATATGATTTTATTCAGAACTAAAAAGAAATGAGCTATCAGGCATGTTGCCATGTGAGAAAAAAGGCAATCTGTAAGGGCTACATACTGTGTGATTCCATCAACATAACATTCTGGAAAAGGCAAAAGAGAAAAATATAAATGGTTGTCAGGAATCGGTAGCAAGAACAAAAAGGAATGTTTGAAACACAGAGGACTTTGAGGACAGTGAAAATGCTGTGTGTTATCCCACAATGTCATTACACCAAGAGTGAACCCTAATGTAAATTATAGACTTCGGGTAATTATGATGTGCTAATGTAGGCTCATCAGTTGTAATAAATGTGCCCCTCTGTGGGATACTGGTAATGGCAGAAGCTCTGCGTGGGTGAGGGCATACACAGCTTCCCTCGTGGAATCTCTGTAACTTCCACTTAATTTTACATGAAACTAAAATTGCTCCAAAATAAAATTGAATGTCTAAACATATATATCATTAAATTAAGTTTATACTTTTAAAAAAATTACATGTATAAACTTATATGTTTATAAGTTTTTATAATTATATGTATATAATTATCTCAATAGATAAAGAAAAATCATTTGAGGTGATTCAACTTCTCTTTATTGTGGGAAATTTTCAGCAAACTGGGAATGGAGGAAAGCTTTCTCAACCTAATAATGAACCTATAAAACTTACGGTCACTCCCTACTTTAAAAATGGAATATCTGTTTATAAGATCAGGAAAAGGCAAAGATATCTTGTATTCAACATATTCTAGAGGTTGTAGCAGTAAAACAGGTTGAGAAAAAGAAACAAAATTATATGTATTGGGGTGGGAAAGGAAGCAAATCCCTTTCTACTTACAAATTTAATCATTTTTATAAAATTCTAAGGGATATACAAAATGATGTTAGAACTAACAAGTTCACTAAGGCTGTAGGATACAGGGTAGCAATGAAAATAAGAAATTAAAATTTTAAAACAAATATTATTTATAATAGTATCAAAATGCTTTCAAAAAATAAAAGTAAATTTGAAAAATAATGTGCAAAACCTGTAAGCAGAAAACTGTGAAACATTGTGGGGGAAAATTTTTAAATATCTAAATAAATAGAGAACCATATATCATGCTCCTCTATCAGAAGATTCAATACATGACAATGTCAGTTCCTTTCTAATTTGTTAGCTTTAACACAATGATGTAATAAAGAGTTAAATTTTCCTAGAACTACCAAAGTGCTAAGAAATTTCCAACTCCATATTTTATCATAAAACTGAAATTCATGTTTCTATTAATTTTACAAATGGTGAAACATTCAAAATCGTAAAGTATTTGTCCTCAAGTAAATTTTTTTCTGTACATTTTTTGTTTGCTTTTAAACAATTCCCTCCTGCATGTGTTCGTTATCAAATATAACACGGGCATCACGCCTTCTCTGAGCATGCCCAGTTTGGCCTATGCAGTTGTTTCTCAGTACAAGTAACTGTAGAGGCTTCATAGAGAATGCTGAACATATCACTGACTCTATACAGATAACTCCATGTGTGATTCCAGCAATACCCCTGTTAGGAATCCTTCAGAATCAAGACGAAAATTAGCCGGGCATGGTGGTGCATGCCTGTAATCCCAGCTACTTGGGAGGCTGAGGCAGGAGAATCGCTTGAACCTGGGATGTGGAGGTTGCGGTGACCCGAGATCATGCCACTGCNAAAAAAAAAAAAAAAAAAAAAAAAAAAAAAAAAAAAAAAAAAAAAAAAAAAAAAAAAAAAAAAAAAAAAAAAAAAAAAAACGGAAAACTAGAGTCTCCCTCTTTTATGTATTTATTTATTTTTTGAGACAAAGTTTCACTCTTGTCTTTTTATTTTATTAGAGACAGGGTTTTCCATGTTGATCAGGCTGGTCTCGAACTCCCGACCTCAGGTGATCCTTCCACCTCAGCCTCCCAAAGTGCTGAGATATCAGGCGTGAGGCACTGCACCCGGCCCAGAGTCTCTTTCTAGTAAAGATGAAAGGATCCTGCATTGAGGCCGTGAAGGGATGTGACATTTCAGATGCTGGGATTAGGACATGAGGGTCCCTGGGACCCTTCCCATCATTGCAAGGCATCTCTGAGTCAGCCGGTAGATATTCTGATAGAATGCAGGGAGAGAATATGGGTCCGCCTAGAAGGCCCCAAAAGGTCACACCTGCATTCCAAGCCAGAAGCAAGTGAAGAAGCATAGACAGAAAAGCAGCAGGGCTGCAGGGCAGGGCGTGTTGAGAGGAGAGCATTCAGGACATGGGTCCTATGCCGGCAGGTCCAGAAATGGCCCATGAAGCCCAGAGAACGTTCTTTTCTGGGACGTGTATGCTGGCTGAAGGTAGCTGGTGGAGGGCTGAGCAGACAATTTTTCCGTGGTTCCAATCTGTGAAGTTATTCAGCATCCCCTGCTTCACGTAGGCTTTGCTGCCACCATCTTGAAAGTCCCAATAATTTCTGAACAGCAGCAGGGAGTGTCTAGTGTGGGGGAGAGGCTTCCCGTTTGTCCTGTGCCATTCCGAGGTTCCCTGCTGGGCCAAGCACAGGAGTTGCTGTTGCCAATGCTGGTGGTCTCAGCTGGTCAGCACCCGGCATCACTCACCCTGCACTGCTTCTTAAACCTCTGGGGTCTGTACGGGGACTCTGCTGTTTACAAAATGGCAAAAATGGCCGGTGCATGTGACAGATTGGTGACTTTAACCAGCAGAAGGGTCCATGGATGGCTGCCAAGGTTTTGTGGGCAAGAGCTGCGTGGCCAGGTGTAATTGGGTTGACTTTGTAGAAGAGCTGCCGTGGGGCTGTGCTTAGCTGCTCACCAGGCAAAATCTATCTCAGCGGTCTCCCCTGGTGTCGCAGAGTTCAGATAAGTTGTCATCCATGGAGCCTGGCGAAGCAGAGGATGCAGGAAACGCTGAGGCTGAAGTGGTCCCTGGGCAGGTTGTGTTTATGTGAAGGTGCCCAGTCACGGGCAGGATGGGAAGAGGCCTGGAAAAGTTCTCTGGAAGCCATCTGAAAGTTTTATCTGGCCTGGGTCTGGAACTGGTAGGTGTAGACAAACTGAATTAACATCTCAAAGGTCTTAAATGCCTTCTCCAAAGTGGGAACCTACCTCATGAAACAGATCATCATGCAGACACCTGCCATGGGAATGAGGTGGGTAGACTGAGGAATGCCCAATTTCAGAAGCAAAACAAGCCATTTTACCAATAAGAAAAGAGAGTGATTGTCTCAAAGGAGGCAATTCAAGAAAAAAACCTGTGGCCCTCCCCTCCCCCGCCCCATGCTGTGAGAGCCAAGATCCAGTATAGGCCCAGAATGCCCTACTCTGCCCTAGGACCCGGTGGCTCCCCCAACACCTCTCCCCAAATCCAAGCTCTGTGCAGCAGTGCAGGTCAGGACCCCTGGAGCTGGGCAGGCTTTGTGGAGAATAGGGCAGAGGGCCCTGCACACTGTGAGTACTG
This sequence comes from Cebus imitator, assembly GCF_001604975.1. Classification (NCBI taxonomy): domain Eukaryota; kingdom Metazoa; phylum Chordata; class Mammalia; order Primates; family Cebidae; genus Cebus; species Cebus imitator. The sequence continues at coordinate 4,465,617 of NW_016107500.1, forward strand.
CCATGGCGAACCAGCAGGCACCCACCTCCACGGAGAACTAGCAGACATCACCTCCACGGAGAACCAGCAGGCACCCACCTCCACGGAGAACCAGCAGACACCCACCTCCACGGAGAACCAGCAGGCACCCACCTCCACGGAGAACCAGCAGACACCCACCTCCACGGAGAAACAGCAGGCACCACCTCCACGGAGAACCAGCAGACACCCACCTCCACAGAGAACCAGCAGGCACCCACCTCCACGGAGAACCAGCAGACACCCACCTCCACGGAGAACCAGCAGGCACCCACCTCCACGGAGAACCAGCAGGCACCCACTGCCACGGAGAACCAGCAGGACTTGGGTTGGGCCCTTCCTGCTTCAAGGTACCTTGGGCTAGGAGCAGAATGCCTCTTGCTGGAGCGGTTCTTCAGCCACCTGGAATCTATAGGTGGTACCTGTTGCCGACTGGAACAACATTCACCTAATCAAGGTCAACCAAGTCACTGAAGTTCTCCAGGTAAGGAGCCCCCAGGGTCAGTGCCCTGCAGTGCTGCAGGGACACATGGGACAGGGGCCAGCTTGGCAGTGAGGCCATCGTGTACATGGACGGCCTAGAGACAAAGGCGTTGGGACAGTCCCACCCTTCTGCTGCCTGCTTCCACAAGGCTGCGCTTGCTCCAGACGGTAGCAGCCAAACCCCACGTTTGCGCAGACAGGCAGGCCACCCCAAGGGAGTGTCTTCTTGTCTCTCAGGACCATTCTTTTTGGAATGAGCTAATGAGATCCTGTTTCCAGTTTGAGGGATGTGTCTGGTAAACACCACAACACAGCACGTGGCCTTGTAGTCAGTGGTATGACACCCCTTCCCCATGCCTCTGCTTCGATTAGAGCTCACTGCTGACAGTGGCCATGGCTGACTGCACCTAGTGTGGACAGTGAGTCATGTGTATCTAGTGCACACACTCTCCCATACAAGGAATCCACTCGCAGATCAAGCCTACCTGAATTAAGAAGCTGATCAGCAAGTGCTCGGTCATTTTGACAGGTGGACACAGAGGCTACCAGCATGGGGACCCTTTTCTGCTGGCACCTCAGGCCCCTCCCGCTCTGGGATCCTGGCAGGCGAGGCTGGCCCTGAGTCACCTGCCCAGTCAGTCTTCCTGGTACCTCACGTAGGACCAGATCACAGGACAGAGGGCAGGGTTGTGGCCACACATTTTGGTTGTGATGGCTGTGGGAGGTGTGGCCGGGCATGGCAGGGTGGCAAGGAGGAAGCCATTGGCACCCCGTGAACAGAAGGGGTGGCTGGCCGCAGCTTTTCCACCTTGATGGGGCCCCAACACCTGTATTTTGCTTGTTTTCTAGCAAGCTTGGTTTTGTCCAGCATCGGGCTAAAAGAGGCTTTCCCTCACGAGCCGATGCGTCCATCAGAGCAGTCACTCACGTTGGTTTCTGTACAGAAGGCGTCAGCTTCCGACATAATGGCTGATCCTTCTCTTTGAACAAAGGAGACAAGGATTTCATGTTTTCCTTCACCCTCTGGGAACAGGCAGGTGAGAGGAAATGGGGAGGTGGTGGATGGAGGATCAGGCCAGTCCTTCAGAGCTCTGCACGGCTGTCTCAGGGACACTTTGGAGCAACAGATGGGGCCTGTGCCCTTTTCTGCCACCATCTGTGAGTGACATCCCCACCGTGAAGTCCCCCTTGCCGTCCAGCCGCCAAGGGAGTGTGCGTGGTACCGCCTGCACAGTGAGGTATTGGCTGCCAGGAAGTGATTCTTGTGGCTTCTCAGAGGCTCCGCACGTGGAGAACTGGGCCTGGGGCAGTTTTCAGAGGGAAGGCAGGGCGCCAGGCTGTGATTCCAGGGACCACATGGCTTCAGTCCTTGTTCCCACGTTGGCCATGGGGTCTGAGGTTAGCAAACCATGCATCAGATTTCTTCCTAGGCATCAAGGTTAGGTCCCTGTGGGCTCTACAAAGGCCATTAAGTGTTAGCCCTGGGACCTGAGACCCAGAAGATCAGGCCACTGGGTAGCATGGCCCCTCTAGGAAAGTCTTAGGGAGCAGGGTGCCAAGGCTGGGCCAAGATGTGAGCTGTCACTGATGTGGGCCCTTGAGCTGGTTGCCTGGAGGAACCGGTACAGTGACTTTCTGGAGGAAGCTCACTTGTACCAGAGCGAGGAAGGTGCGTGTCCAACATGGCAGGAGAGAAGACGCGATGCGGTCACAGCCAGGTGGGCTCTGAGTTCAGTGGCCAACAATGGAGACAGGGCAGGCATGAGGTGCATCTTGATGGTGAATGTCCGGCATCTGTTTCCCTGGGAGACAGCCTTTTCTAGCTTGTAGCTGGATAGAGCCTAGCTTGTAAGAAAACCGACAAAATATAGGCCCCATGAAGGTGGGAAAGCCTTGAGCAGGTGGCCCTTTGTGTTCCTGGCGTGCCAATGGCTTCCTCCCTGTCTTCCTGTGGTGCCGGCCACACTCCCACTGTCATCATGACCAAATGGATCACAACCAAATGCAGTCATCACAACCAGATGCACCTGTATGCGGGTGCCGGGTAAGATGCCCTTTTGAACCTTGGGCTGCTAGCTGCCAAGAATAGTTGGGACAACCCATTACCATTGAGAAGGACACCTTCCAGTACAAAAGTCTGAGGCTGCCATTCCTCTCCAGGTCAGCAAGACGTAGTGGAAGTCTGGCTTTTAGTGGGGATTTTGTTCTTCTAGAGCTCGCCCCTGAAAATGGCCAGAGAAGAAAAAGGAGCAAGTGGCGTTCTCCCCTGACTTGTGCTGTGAACAGTTTCTACGATGTGGAGGTGTGGTGCCTGGGGTCCTCACGCTGTCTCTCTCTGTCCTTTAATTAGGCACCAGTGAAAGGGAGGGAGCGCATGCCGGCCTCTGTTCTAATTCTCGAGCTGGGTGTGCAGCTCACCCTCTCTGGATTAAGTTTTTAGAAAGTGAATTCTTTTAACACCACAATTCATGTTTCTCCACTGTAGGACTGAATCTGTTTGCATCCCAAACAGGTGAAGAGCAGTGTGGATTATTCCGTTACTCATACAAAAGGCAGTGCCTGCTCACAGGAGTCTAAGAGCGCCGGTGAATCACAGCGAGGCATCCCCGTTCCTTAGCCACCCCAGCAAATATCTCAGCTGTGACTTTGACTCGGGATTCCTTCCAACAACTTTTAACATGTTGCTTCCTATGTTCCTTTAGGCAAATTTGCAATTAGCTGAGCCAACCGTACTACACACAGGCTTGCTGGCTTCAGCAGATGGCAGGGACATGGAGCGGGTTTCCAAACTCTAAGAAAACTCACGGAGCTCAGGATTGACCACACGTTTGCCCCATTTATCCAGAAGGAGAGGTCTCTTCTCATTGCAATGGCGGAGAAGGTGCATGCCTCTTGCTCCAAAGGCAGAAGCATCCTGCCCGCGAGCATGGGACCACACCCATCTGTGCTGAAGGTGAAACCACAATCATCATCTTCTTTTATTCTACCTCAGTAAGGCTCAAGTACAGATTGAAAACTTACTGCAATTGGTAGACAATGGGATTTTAAGAGGTCTGAGGAGAGGATTACCCTATCGTTATGATATTACAGTCTGATTTAAACAATTCTGTTTTCTTGTGAGGCTTGCTCATGAAATATCTATTTTACGTGTGGTACAAACCCCAACTGGGATTGAAGAACAACAACAACAAGAATTTGACATTCTTCAAACAGTGCTTTCTTATTAACCAACAACAACAATTAGGAAATGTTTCAAGTAACTTTAATCTCTGTGCTTGAATACACACTGTTCATTTTCCTGTGTCAACAAATATAGGCTGATGCTTTAGAACAGATTTCCATATGCTAATTTATCTCTTTCCTTTTCTGAAACATTGTCTTTGCTGACTGTTAATTCCAGCTGACGGAATGGTTTTGCTTTTTATTCTCTGCAAAATAATGTACTGTTGCAAAGTGATTTCTAATAAACAGTATCTAGGAAAGAGCTACACTAGTGATTGTTTTTGACAACCAAAAATGCATTATTAATGAAATAATGCCATTGGCAGCATCATGGCCACAGGCTGATTGTTTACAGCGTATTTTTCTGTTCAGGATTGCGGTCCTGTCACACAGCCGCTATGTCCAACACTGTGATGATCTCCCAACAAACTAAAAATAAAACTACTACACAATCCAGCATCCCCTCTACTGAATATTTATTCAAAGGAAAGAGAATCTGTACAGCATCCTCCTGTTTATCACAGACTATTCACAAAAGTGAAGATATAAAATCAACCTAAGTGTCTATCCACAAATGAGTGGATAAAGAAAATGCATGTATACACAGAGGAATAGTATGCAGCCATAAAAAAGAAGAATCATGTCATTTGCAGCAACATGGATGGAACTGAAGGTCAGTATGTTAAGTGATGTAAGTCAGACCCAGAAAGACAAATATTGCAATTTTATTCATATGTGGGAGCTAAAAATAGTCTCATGGGGTTAGCCAGTAAAATGATAGTTTCCAGAGACTGGGAAAGGTGTGTGGAGGGGAGAAAGCGGAACTATAGTTTTTTGGGTTTTTTTTTTTTTTTTCCCATTGATCCACTGAGAAAGGAACTGACTATAGCTAACAAGGATGTCTTATAGATTTCAAAGCAGCTAAAGAGAGGATTTGAAATGTTTCCAATATATAGAAATGATAAATACTTAAGGAGATGAATATACTAAATGCCTTAACTTAATCATTACACATTCTATCCACGTAACAAAATATCACCCTTACCCAATAAATATGTACAAACATTATGTTTCAGTTTTAAAAAGGAATCTAGATCCTTGCCCTCCATTTAGATTTTCACCTGGATGGATGACTTGACGGGGAAGATCTTGGAGATGCGAACGTGCTACACGGAGTTCAAATGTGTCTGCAGTGAACAGCAGGGGCGGCCGGATGTGTTTCAAATTGTGACTAACACTGTATTTCCTTAACATTATCTTTCAACTTTATTTAACTTAGTCGATATTGATTATCCTAGGTCAGAAGTCCCTCAAATCATACAATCTATAACTAATAAAGGTAATTTTTAAAAGAAATACTATTTCTAGAATTAGAAGTAGAATGTCAGTGGCCACTCCACAGGGCACACTTTTCCATCCAGAGCTGACTCTAAATTACAGCTAGAAAAAAAGAGGAAGAAGGAAAGAGTAATACAAGACCTCAAGTAAAACTCGCCATTATTTTAATTTGTGTGATGGAAGCAGGGAGAAATCAGTAATGTGTCCCAACCACACAGCAAAATCTATAGCTCGCACTATAATTACAGTGGTGCACAAGGTCCAGAAGACACTTCTGACTGCATTTGGTAGTGAACTATTCCACATTTTAAGCTTACTAATTTTATAAAATATAGTGTTTTATTTCATTGATTCACTCCAGTATGTTACTTAATTCACTAAAATATTTGTGCTTTAGTCAAATTATGATGCTGCTGATAGACGTCTGGATCCCCATCATTACTGGGTCCCCTATTAATTGTAGTCTGAACTTTATTGAATTTTCTGAAGTGCTTTGCTGGAGAGTCTCCAAACACTAACAGGCAAATGAAATTAAATAAAAAGGGTCAGCTCTATTTAAGAGCATCATGTAAGTGCTTTAGAGAACTGGTATAATTAAAGAGGCTGTAAACCAAAACCTCAAGTGCCAATGACACGCCTCACCTGAGCACCCCCGTCATGCAGGGAAACCGAGCAGAATTCATCAGAGAATGGGGTATCTGCAGCCAAAAGGAAGGAGACAGGCTTTCTTACAGTTCTAACAGATGTTCGTAGAATTTCGACTGTGCTTGCAAACACTGTGAAGAGAGCCCAGCTCTTTTCACATCCAGGTAAACATCCTCTCTGAACACAAGAATTCTCCATGACTTAGGCCGTCTGTGGACACATTGCCCAGTGGCTTTAGCAATGGTGCCAATGTGTAGAACATTAGTTGTCGAAAAGACTACAGATGCATCCTCTTTAAGATATCACCTACTTCAAAATGCCATTATCCAGACAAGTACTTGAGGGCAGGGATGCTGTCCTGTTTGTCCAGGTCCCAGCTCCAAGCAAGTGCCTGGAACATGGTGAACGATGGAGAAGTTAGCCAACAGCCGCAGGAACAAAGAAACAGCTAGAAACTACATGAACAAGCATTTTTATAAAATGGAAAATCCTGTGGTGATTAAAAACTTACCTTCTAGACATCCAGTTTGTCTTTCTATATGTGCCTAGCCTAGGATTCTTTGTAGGACTCAACCCAGTCCATTTTGGAGCTCACTTCAGACGTCACGTATGGACTGGAGTAGGCCTGTGATTTGTTTCTGAGTGGCAGCGAGGATGTCCTGACCACCAGCGGGTCAACACAGACATGGCGCGGGGCTGCACCCCATGACGTGTCCACAGTGCTCAGCCACAGACAACAGGGAGTTGGTGTGAGCCTGGTGGGCTGTCACGGGCCTGACTTACTGCTGAGAGGGTCATGGGCCATCTTCCCACGGCCCCTGGGCCTCCAAAACCTGCTGTCCATTGGAACCTGGACTTCCGTGGATAAGTGAGCATGGAGCACTTCCTTAACACGCCCGGGCTCTGGGGTCCCTGGTGGAGGTGAGACAGGAATCTGAGGGGCAGGAGTTTCTGACTGAGCGGGCCTCTGGAACATCTGCAGAACGCATGCCCAGAAGCAACACACGGCGGGATGTTAACAAAGCAATGAAGCCAACGTGAGTCTGAGAAGCATGGAGGCCGACCTCACCACCTGGGACACTGGATGGGATGGCCAAGTTTCCTCTTCACTGGGACTCAAATTCCTTTTTTTTCCAAAAAAGTTTGTAAAACACACATAAATATCCTAGGTGATGGAACATTTTATATTTACATATTTTTAATGCTGGAACATAACATTTGAAGAAAATCCTGGATTCTGTTTGGGGCTGAAGCTGGTTTGGTCGGTTGGGTCAACACAGATGGGTCCATGTGAGCAGGAAGGCGGGAAACCTTGACCCAGCCGGGGCCGTGCGGGCTGGGGTGTGAGGGCAGGGAGTGCAATCGCATGTCAGTAGGACACTGTCCCTTCACGACTCACACTGCCACGTGCACTTCCACATGCTTGTGAAATGTACCATGATCCCTGCAGACCGCATTGAAGTAAACGTTATAGGAAACACAAAGAGGAACAAGTGTTAGATTCACCTGCCCATTCAGGGCAACAGGTGCCTCCCTGCTGGTAAAGATCGAATGAGCCCAGAGTGTTTTCTGAGCAGCCATTGTTGGCCTACTGGGGACCAGTCACACTGCTGTGTGTTGGGACTCATGGCCTTCCTGAGAAGCCAGGGAGACAGCGGGGCAGGGGTCAGCCCCACAGGGCGGCTTCCAGAAGCAGGGCTGCCCATGGTGCAGGGAACGTGGAGTGGTGGGGTGAGGCTCAGGATGCTTGTGCTGTTTATTTTGTTTGTATTTATTTATTTATTTTTATATATTTATTTATTGTTGAGATGGAGTGTCACTCTGTCGCCCAGGCTAGAGTGTAATGGAGCCATCTCAGCTCACTGTAACCTCCGCCTCCCGGGTTCAAGTGATTCTCCTGCCTCAACTTCCCGAGTAGCTGGGACTACAGACACACGCCACCACGTCCAGCTAATTTTTTGTATTTTTAGTAGAGTCAAGGTTTCACCATGTTGGCCAGGCTGGTCTCGAACTCCTGACTTCAAGTGATCTGCCCACCTTGGCCTCCCAAAGTGCTGAGATTACAGGCAGCTTGTGCTGTTTCTAAAGCTGACTGTGCTTCCCTAAGCTGGTGGTTCTCCTCCTGCCTAAGAGGTTTAGAAAACATCATTGCCCAGAGCCAATTCGAACCAATGGAATCAGCCATTGCTGCAGGTGAATCAGAGGCATCCATGATTTTCAAAAGTTCTGTGGACAATCTTGATGGACTTGTGAGCTGGAGAAAATGCCCTCAGAGGACTGGAGGGAAAGAATTCTTTGTAGAAGCATTGCTCTGACAAAGGCGGGGCGGTCGCAAACCACGCGGCCTCCTAGGAAGTTGTCCTTGTCTGGGCTGGGGCAGGGGTGGTCATGTCTTACCCTGTGAGTGGTGAAGCTGTGAGTTTGCAAGAATCAGAGGCAGGGGGTCCTTCCCTCTGTCCAGTGATGCCAGGCCACACAGGAATGTACTGAGTAGCACGGTGGGGTGTGGCTTTGGGTGGAAGTATGTCAGAGAACCACAAGCTGGGAGGCCAGGTCAGGGCTGTGCACACAGCGCACGCATGAAGAGCAGGGACAGAAGACTTTGTATGGGACTTTAGAGACGAGCAGGTTCAATCCCTTGGTGGTTAAGATAAGGAAATCAAGGTGAAGTGATTTGCTGGACTACCCCAAAAATGTGTCAGTAAAAGAAGAAAGTGTAAAATAATGTGCCACTAACATAGCTCATACAATCGATTAAACATTGTACAAACAACTTCCTCTCACAAGACATTCATGTGATAACGTAGTCTGCTAATGTCATCCTCCTAGTAAAGAAGGAGCCGAAACAGCATGCAGAGAAAACAGTGAGACCCCCAGTTGGGAGTTGAAAGCAAAACACCCGTTGGCAGAATGACAAAAGCAAACCTTAGCAGGCCACGGTATGGATGAAGGCAATATTACCTTTCCTGGCCTCTCATTTCAGAGTCTTCAGGATGCTTTCCCCACAAGAAACTCCAGAAGATTCTAGGTCTGTCAGCAGAGAGTCAGACCTAATCTTCCTCAGGTCTAAGGTACAGTTTTGTATCTGCATTGATTCCAAGCTGTCCAACCTTAAAGAAAGGCCTCAACTCTACCATCAACCTGACCCAGCCACTCCAAATCAAGCGAAACCCAGAGTTCAGGACCCAGGTGTGGTGAGCTCACTCTGCAGTCCGCCAGAACGCCAATGTCAAAAGCCGCTGCAAAGCCAGCCTAGCTGCCTACGTGCTTACAAGTCCTCCCTCCTTTTTCTCAGTTTTGTATTTGACACAACATTTTCGTATATGATTTGCTTGTAATGTGCTTATTCTTTCTATGTTCTCACTTACATCAAAGTTGATATTAGGAATAACATTCTAAAGACAATTTGTAGAGTTACAAGAATTTGTGTCTTCCACTGGTTGATCCACCCAGACTATTCTGGGTGATTTTCTCAGGCAGCTACGTGGGAGGCATGAAAAATGAAGACTGCAAATGAGGGTAGTTCAGCAGCCCGAGAGTCCTTCCCTGGCGGGACAGCATTCCCTAGAGTTTCCCTGGCACCTACAGCAGTGGGCTGTGATGTGGCTGCTTTCTGGGAATGTCCATGAGCAAACCGCCCCAGAGTCCAGAATCTCATGGAGCACAACATGGCTTGAGAGGTGCTCATCCTCATCTCGTGTTGTTTCTTTCCCTTTTTCTTTTCTTTTCTTTTTTTTTGAGACACAGTCTTGCTCTGACACCAGGCTGGAGTGCAGTGGCACAATGTCAGCTCACCGCAACCTCCACCTCCTGATTCAAGTGATTCTTCCGCATCAGCCTCCTGAGTAGCTGGGTCTACAAGCACGCACCACCACGCCTGGCTAATTTTTGTAGACGGGGTTTTACCATGTTGACCAGGATGGTCTCAATCCGTGATCTGCCTGCCTTGGCCTCCCAAAGTGCTCAGATTACAGGCGTGAGCCGCCGTGCCCAGCCCCATGCTGTTTCTTGAAAGGAACACCCTCAGAAGGGTGGGTATAATGTATTCCTGTTTTTCGTGACTGGAGAGAGGCTTGCATATTCATAGAATTTTCTGCAAAGATAAGCAAGACCTTTAGTGAGGGGCCAGGGGGAAGTTCCTTCCTGTCACGGTACACTCTTTGTCTTTGTGCTTTTACCAACAGCACTTATTACCCCTAAAATAAAAATCAGCGAATGAAAAACAGTGTCATATTTGCTACCTCACAACAAATGAGGGCATGTGCCTTTCGGGGCCCAATGGCCCCAGTCCTCTTGGAAAACATGGACCAAGGCACTCCTGCTCCTAGTTTGTATCCAGAGACCTTCAGACTCACTGCCTTGCCCTTGAATTCCCACACACGACACAACCAATTCTCTCTTCTCGACCCTTCGGTGAACCAGGAACCAGCCCATGACGCTAAGCTATTTGACAGATGAAGCACTGCCTAGGATTCTGTGCTATTCCAATAACATGGAACAGAAGGGAACTGGGTCTGCCTCAACTCCCCCATGCCGTCACGCCCAGTAGATTGCAACCATCTTATTAAAATGGGGGCCATAGTCATGATTTACTCCAGGCAGGACTGATGGCTTAGTTGCTTGCGATACCTGAGGTCCTGTTCAACCGGAGGAAATTCAGAGGGTAGCTCTCTGGAAGGCAGATATGACGTGCAGAGGCAGAGGTGTTGCCTTGTATCCCTTAGAAACTGATGCTGTAAACAAATTGCCACTCCCGTCTGCTAATAACATGAACACTTGCGTATCTTTAGGGGCTGCTCTGCAAATACCCTTTCCGCGTGGTGTAAATAATAGATACCACATGACCGTGGCTAGTTGAATGGAATTTTTAGCTTCCATTACTGTGGAATGGGCACTGCTTCTGAATTATGTTACCATTTATGACAAGGCCCAATATGTGCAATCTCTAGGGCTTTTCCTGGCTCCCAAATTCTGTGTACTTAGCGTAGACAGTGCAGGGGATTTTTAATTATACGTTTTAAAAAGTGGTGCTGCCTGCCTTTGCTCAGACGGACACATGGTTCTGGAGACGCCTGGAAACCACGGCTGCCGGAATGAGAACTACTCAACGTCGCCAAGTCAAGTGCATTTTGCAATTGACCTATTTTGAGGAAAGATGAATTGCCGAACGGTTAGCTAACTCCATCAATGGGTTAATAATTTTGCGTGCTATTCTTTTTTGAAAAGGCTTATTTAAATGTTTATCAGTTGTGCAAAGTGGAGCTGTGCGGGCGATTCACCAGGGATGGCTCATCATTGCCTATGCATGGGAGCGTTGTAGGAAGATTAAAATAACATTGAGTAGATTCTGTAAATGAAGGAGAGAACTAACGGAAGCCTCCAGAGTCCATTATAAATTTTAATAATACATCAAGGTAATGTAACTGAATAACCGATCTCTAAGGGAAGAAACACAACATTTGGCTAATATTACAATTTAAATTATGAAAACAAAAAGAGCTTTTAGTTAATCTTGTCTTTCTGCTTTTATTCTTCAGGCCCTTTTTTATTTTCCCTGAATCCAAAACACCATGTAAACAAATAAAAGTACGGGGAAAATAAACAGTTTGGCATCTCAGTAGATTAATTAATGCGCTTCAGCCTTGGCACCAGTAGGCGAAATTATGTGCATAAATAATATCACTAATTAAAAAGATGCAGATTAACATGCAAATAATGCTAATGAGGATCTGCAATTCCAGAGTGGGCTCGCATAACATCAACAATTTAATGGGTTGGAAGGCTCGTGTTTGCATTACATTAATAAATTTCAAAGACCTTGCATAAAAAAGTTCTGTCGGAGCCTCTGTTTCCCACTTGTGAGTTGTAAATTCTGTGGGCAGTCGCAAGAACTCGTCAGCAGATGCCAAAGTCATTATCTCAGAGACTGTTGAGAGGAGCCTCGTGCCAGCGTGACCAGCTGCTGGGAAGTGGGCAGTAGGCGCGATCCCGTGCCAATTATTCATATTATTTGGGTAGTCTTGATATTTATTTAAACTGATTAATATTTTGTGCTCTGCATCTTGATCTGGAGGGAAATCATTTTAAGCAAGCAAAGTTTAAAAAAAATAAATAAAAACCTTATCGGCCTTTGATGTGTCGTGAAAGTTGAATGCATAATGGAATTGATTAAGCAGACATAATTCCAAACCACAGACAAAAACAACATAAAGTGTCTTTAATGATGTCATATCATGTTGAAATAAAGTATTACGGCATTGCAGGCTGAGTGGGCCGCCGTCCATCGGGCTCTGCTGCAGGACGAGGGCTGGTCGGCTGCAAACGCTCTTTGCTTTGCTCTTGGCTGCAAGCACGACGATGCTTCTGTGGGTGGATTTTTAAGGAGAAAAGCAAAGACTGAGAAAGGCCACATCCGATTCCTTCCTAAAACATCAAATCCCTGCCGCCCCCTCCCCGGCCGGTCCTCGTCCTCACCCGGTCCTGAGCAGGGGCCTCTCCGGACCACTCCTCCGCATCACGACACGCTGGAGCAGTGCATGCAGCAATCGGCCTCGCAGGTCACCAGAATCCCGATCTTCTGCCAGTGAGCTGTCCGCACTCAGACTCTCCAGAGGGTTGAAGAATGTCCTCTCCCTGGAAGTTGGCGATGAGAGCTCCAGGATTCCTGAGAGCAGCCCCGTTGCAATCTACAGGGCCAGATTCGACGTGGTCAAGTCAGGAGACAACCAGCAACTTGGTGCCAAAGTAAAGCTCCACCTGCAGTGGCTGTGGGAGGGGAAGCCGGCTGGCGGCTCACAGAACGCAGCTGCCCACGCCAGCACGGCACTCCTTCTCTGAAAGGCAAGAGGAGCCACTGTTCCTTGCACACCAGCCCACGCGCCTCCAGCGGACACTCCGCCCTTTCCAGGTCCCTGCATTCACAGCCATCCTGGACCCTGGAGCCAGACTCCGCTCTCACCTCTCCCAGGTGTGCTTGACTTAGGATGGTCGGACATGTGTCTCCTGACCTAAGGCTCCCACTGCGGGGAGGGCTTGGCTCTCTCCTCCTGCTGCGAGACCCACCCTGTGGTGCTGACCGTGTGGAGGGTTAGAAGACCAGAGGAAAGCGTCAGTAGACGCAGATTTCATGTGTGTTTGCAGTCCTGCCAATTCAGATAACCTCAGGGAGAAACAAAACAGAAACTAGAGCTTTTAAAGCTTCAAACACATGCCAGGTGGCAGCTCCCCCAGGATGCTGCAGGCTCTTCCGCAGGCTCCTCAACCACAGTGGGAAAATCTGCCTGGGACAGCGCGTGCCCAGAGACGTACCACAGCGCACAGACCCTGTCCTCCCTGCGGTCCTCAAATCCTGGCTGTGTGAATCAGTGGAAACCCTTCCTTCCTCACTCCCTGTTACCGCCTTCTCCTGCGAACACTGAGAGTGCTGGGCGAGAGGGTGTTTTTGAGTCTCACCCACGGAGATCCCGGCCTCACAGCCCAGTCTGCAGGCAATAGGAGGGCTCCACGTTGGGGCTGCCGATGCTTAGATGATGGGTGAGGATGGAGGGCTCACACCAGGGAGAGGGGTGTCCAGCGCTTTAGCAGTTGCTTCTAGAAGGAAGGGACGCATGGGGAGCCAGCCATCCCATTCCCATCTCTGCAACGCCATGTTCCACTGGCATAGTTCTGTCTCCATGGCCACACCTCACTAGGAGGGAGGTTGTAGGGACACGTTAGATCGACCTTTGCTCCACAGCACCCAGCAGGTGCCAGGCTCGTGGGATGTGCCCTACACAGGTCTGATGGGTGGTGAGGGCGTGCTGGCCAATCAGGACACTATCTGAATAACACAGTCAACAACTTTAAGTCAGGGCCATCTCAGCCACCACACATGGAGTGTCTGCTGCATGCCAGGCACCACACAGAGCACTTTCCACACATTATTGCGAAAGTCCTCCCGATGGCCCCTGGAGCCAGAACACATGCCTTCCCCAGGACATAGTCAAAGACTTTCTGACACCGAATTCCCACGTTTCCCTCCAAGTCACACTGCTTGCCACAGTGTGGCGCACGGTATTAAAAGCAAGAAGGATTCAAAGCAAAAGGAAAGAACACCATACATGCTAATTATCTGCAAACATTTTCATCATGATTAACTGAGCTATGTACAGTCAGCTGTACCTTAAACTCGTCTATACGAAGGAATCCACACAGCGCTGTGCACTTACCTCTCAGGCACCTCGACAACCAACCTGGGTTTATAGTTCTCACAGGTAATAATGAGAAACTAACTGGATTTTTATCGTTGGTAAATTGGTAGATATATAAATATATATATACACACTAATATATACATATACCATATATATGACAATAATATATAGCTATACACACACATATATAACAAAATTATGAAATGTATACCTTGCAATATGTAAATTGCATTCTGGTGGAAAGGCTGCGTTAGACGCTTTCCCCAGTGCTGTTTGCAAGTTTGCAGTGATGGTTTAGGGTGTCCTTCTGTGGGTAGAAAGATGTAAATGAGGAATCCAGGCTGGCCCACACACTCACAGTCCATCAGGAGACTTGGTGGCTGGTGCGAATCTCAACTTGCACACCTAGCCATGCATTCCAACGGCGTTCTGCTATATTCTGGGAGTGCCTGGGCAGATGGCAGAAGGCATGTAATCCCTGTTGAAATTTCCAAGAGATGTTTGCAGAGGTGAGAGAAGAAAGAAATGGGGGATGAGGGCAGATGAAAAAGAAACCCTAGTCCCAGAGGGAACACGAGCATGGAGAATAACAAAACTGTCCACGAAATCCACGGAATCCACGGAATCCCACTCCCGGCTCAGACCTCATGGGGTACATGTTTGTTGAACAAGTGAAAGACAATCTCTCTCTTTGGCGCCAAGCATTTGTAAAGCTGACAGTCACATGACATTATCTGATTCTATGATTTTTCCCCCCGCCTGCCCCTGACTCTAAGATTGTTGCAGGCAAGTGGAGTTCTCTGGCTGCTTCACCTTCAGCACTCACGCAGTGAGCCTCACAAGTGGACGATGAGGATGGGGATGGCAGCCCCAGTCAAGGTGCCTCTGGCCACAGAGCAGCTGCTGCCTGGTCTAATGGCCCCTGGCCGGACCCAGGCCCTCCCAGTTTCATGCGGCCATGACTCCCACTTCTCAAGGTGATGTCCCTGAAGTTTGTACAAACGGGTGCAGGGGAGGTTGGGCGCCAGGATGCTTCCATTCCCCAGGCCGCATCTAGGCAGCCCTTGCCCGTGTCCATGGCCTCGACTGGGTCAACGCCCTATGTCCTGGGTGTGCCTGGCCCGCAGGTCAGTGGAGCCTCAAGCAGAATTTATTCACAGACACACCCTCCTGGGCATTTGAGAGGGCTGTCCTGTACTCCCGCTGTCCAGAACAGGGCCTCCTGTGAGTGGAGAGACACTGCCCCAGGAAGCCTGGCTGGCGGGATCCTGGCCCTTTAACTGGCTTTCCCTTCTCAGATTTCCCTCCGAAAGTTCAGGAACCCGTTCATCACATTCAGACTGCAGCCCATGGACGCTTCTCTCTTGCTTTATGGCGACGCTTCCCGCTTTCTTGCTAACCTTTCATGGTTCGGAACTTGTGCTTCATTTTAACCCAGAGAATGCAAGTAGCAGCAACAACAACGAACAGCAGCCAAAGCGTTGGCGGTTTGGGCGTGGACTCCCCTCTAAGGAAAAGTAAGAGATGGCCAGACGTGGTGGCGCGTGCCTGTGGTCCCAGCTACTCGGGAGACTGAGGCTGGAGGATCGCTTGAGCCCAGGAGTTCTGGGCTGTAGTGCGCTATGCCAATCGGGTGTCCGCACTAAGTTCGCCATCAATATGGGGACCTCCCGGGAGTGGGGGACCACCAGGTTGCCTAAGGAGGGGTGAACCAGCCCAGGTTGGAAACAGAGCAGGTTAAAACTCCCGTGCTGATCAGTAGTGGGATCGTGCCTGTGAATAGCCACTGCACTCCAGCCTGGGCAACATAGCGAGACCCCGTCTCTAAAAAGAAAAAAATAATTAATTAATTTTTTTTAAAAAAAGAAAAAGTAAGAGATGCTCTTCCTCCCTCTTCAGCGGGAGGCGGCTGTGGTGCAGTCCTCACCCGGCCTCACCGTCCTTCCCTCCGTGAGTTAGGGCAACGTGCCCACGCCATCTTCCCGAGCTGCCCTTGTCCTGGAGCAGCTGGGGCTGCAGTCCCACCCCTCTCCGCATGCTTCCCAGGACTGGAAATGCCATCCCCAAAGAACAGCTTTCAGCCTTTTGCCACTTTGCAGAATCTAACCTTTTCCACACACATTGCTAAAAATAAAGACAGAAAACACCTCTGTTTTAAATCCTGCCTGCTTTATAGTTGTTACTATTGCACTTCATGTAAGCAAAGGAGGGAAAAAGTTGAGAATTATTTGCTGGGCCTGAACAGAAAGTGATTCAATGTAATTAGGGACCACAATTTTCCTTAAGGATTTAAATCATCTCAATTGGCCATCAACACGTCCCACGTTCGCGCGATAATTCGCAACACTTCATTTTACTAACTGCCTTCCAATCGGGCTTAATAGGGTTGGAACTCTACAAAACCAGGGATGGCCCAGGTGCCAGCCGCCAGCCAGCGCTTCTGGGCACCGGGCCCTGCGCTCCCACCCACCCGTCCCTCTGGCCCGCTCTTCCTGGGCACCGCCCCGCGCGCTCTGTTGAAAAGCCACTGCCAACATCCACAACTTCCTGAAGCCTGGGTGACTCGCTCCCAAGGAGAGCTCCTCCTCAAGTTTCCTTTGGTGTCTGTTTTCCAGAAAACCAAAGAACAATAAGATAATGGGAGACAGCGTCCATTCCTGCTGGAAGAAAATGGTCTCAGGCACAAGGCGGGATGCTCAGCTGCTGACATCCGCAGTGGTTCTCAGTGGCCTGTTCCTTCTGCTCAGCATGTTTCCCGCCTCCTGCTGCCGCCGCAGAGAACTGAAGCATTGGAGGTGCTGGCAGCTTATTTGTCTTTCAAATGAGATGCTCCTGAGTTTGTCAGAAGTTGCCCTTGAAGTCAATATTTCTAATGATCATAAAGAGTAACGACCATGTATCAATGCTTCCTAGGTCCCAAATTGCACACTGCACGCCCGACAGCTATTGACAGCAGATCCAGGCGGGCGGGGCAGGTGTGCTTTAGAGGCCAAGCAGGGTGGAGGTGCCCGAGCGCTCCTGGTGACAGAGTTATCATGTGGAAGGGCTGGCATTGGAAGTGACATCTGGAAGCAGCCAGGGGCTCGGTCTCAGCACTGCAAGACGCTGCCTCCTTATGAATGATGCCACGCATTTGCCTGGAGCAGTTCTGAAGCCAGAGTGTTTGGGGTGCCACGGAGCCCCAGCGCCTGGCAGGCTGGGGAGGAGACACTTGCACCAGGAGGAAGAGCCCGCTGCATGGGCCTGTATCTGCCCCAGAGGCCTGCCTGGCAAAGGACTGGTTCTTCCCCTTGTTCAGCGGGTGGCGTTTCCCCATCAGAAATGCCCCTCTCCAGCTCCTCTGTCAAAAGCTCTTTCCATTCATAGGCCGTCCTCCAAAGCAAGCTCTCACGAGGCCTTGAGTGCAGCCAGATAGGACCTTTGTCTGCTCTAAGCTCACGGAGCCATCTCCAGCATGCCAGGCACCTGGGTCATGTGGGCTCACGTTGCCATTGGTGGCTGGACATTCAGTTCAGGTCAACAAGTGAGTCTTGGGCACTGCTGTGTGGGGGCACTGGAGCTCCACTGTGGGAAGGAAGCAGCATGGCTATGCACGGCCCTGGTCTGTGGAGTGGTCGGCTCAGAGACAATGACTCTATCATGGAGAGTCACAGCTTCGGAGGCACCTCTGCAGGGGACATCTGGCTCGGCCTGGGGCTTCAGGAAAGGACTCTGGCGCCACAGCCCCCTGACCTAGGGAAACCTTGTGCAGCACATCATCTAGGTGTGCGGTGGAGTCGGGGAGGGGCTTTCCCAGAACAGCAAGCAGCACCCAGGAGCACTGGCCCAGAGCCACACAGGCTGGAGCCACGAGGGTGCTGGGGGTTGGGGGCAGAACCTGCGGTCTTCTGCCAAGGTGAGAGCTCCAATTTTGTCCTGCATATGATAAAAGCCACTGGAGACGTTTGAGTGGACTTCCAAAATCCAGTTTCCATGGAAATGGATCACTTGGGTGATGATGATGGTGGGGATAGATGGGGAACAGAGGAGGGAGAGGAGCAGGGGCCAGAGGGGAAGGGGTGTTCCCAGCACAGCCAGAGGGCCAGTGTCTGACACCTGCCCCCACCTTCTAACCATGAGGCCACCCTCTCTCTGTGCCTCAGTTTCTTTGCTTATTGTCAGTGTCTTCTCCTGAGCAGCTGATGCAAGTATGAGACGGGTGAGCACAGCACAGCCTCTGCTACGGCCCACCCCGGCCATGCTCGGACCCGCCCCCCACAGTGACGTCAGCTCCCCCGGGAGCAGCTCTGTCCTGGTGCTGATTTGGCTTTGCTTGGCAAAGCCAGGAAGAAAAAGCTTAGCAGGGGAAACAGCCTTCCCACTACAGCCAGACTCTATTCTCCCACCTGTTGAAGAGTCTCTCCCTCTTCTGCTGACACCCTGAAAGCCTGGTGGGGACCCAGGGCTAAGAGGTGTCATCTCCCGGTGACCAAGCTGTCCTTGTCCTGCCACTGCAGGATTCACCTGCTGTGCGTTTAGCCAGGCGACTGTGAAGTCGAACCCAGGACACGGCTCGGTGTGGAAGGACAGTCTCTGGCTCCCTCGGGGCAGTGGCAGTCCCACTTCCTCCTGATCATCAGGAGCGATGGCCCCTGGCCAGGGCGACTCCTTCCTCCACCTAATGGTGGTGCCTCACCATGAGGACCCCAAAGTGCACAGGGCAGCCCTTCAACCTTAACATGGGGTTGTCCTCCTGCTGTGGAAGCAGCTCCTGCTGTGGATGAGGTGCTCCAGACCCACAGAACCCACAGGTGTAGAGTGGCAGGTACAGACCCTCGAGATGGCCACCAGGACCCAGGGTGGGAAGGGGCATCTGTCTTCCTCCCTCCAGATTCCAGGCCCCTAAGACCTCCCCATGGAGGATGAGACTCCTGTGCTCCTCGGCTTGGAGAGTGTACTGTCTTGGAGGCAGGGCGTGCCCCAGAGGCCATCTTGGAGCTGGGGTCTCAGTGCACCTGCAGAAGTTTGCTCCCACTCCGTCAGGAGGCAGCAGGTGAACTGAGAGGAGACCAGGGGTTCCCACGCTGCAGCCCACGCTGCATTTTGCTGTAAGTCTGGCCCTCTGCCTGATTCGATGTTACTGGGATGCCCAGCCAGTGATGGAGCTGCAAAGGCCCAGCTGGCAGTGCTGGCTCACGTCCTGCCAGGGGATAAGCAGATCCCCACTGAGAAGACGCCTTGGCCCCAGGCAAGGAAAGTCTCTGCCCCAAGGCCGGAGGGCCTCCGCTGCCATCACCTAGACAGCAGGTGTGCAGGTGGTCTCCTGGGGGATAACGCCGTGTCAGCGGCTCAGTGTCAGTCTCTTGTCGGCAGGTGGGACATGGGCAGCAGGGGTAACCGCATGGGCCTCAGTAGGCGAGATGGCAGGTTGTTGGGTCCATGCTGAGCCTTGATCCCTCCCGGCGTGGCCACGCCATCCACAGCCCACTGCACGCAGCCAGTGTGGGGCAGAGGCGCTGCTCTGCTCATTCGTGTGTGCACTGTCTCCTGATGCTGGGTGCTCTCGAGTGTGCGTGGACACGCGGTGCAGTGGCCTTCACACCTTGCTCCTCAGCCTGCAGCTCCGTCCACCTGCCCCTGCCCCAGTCTCTGTGTATCTGGTCTTCCAATGTTTCCTCTGCCAGCCCATGCTGAATCAGG
Source organism: Cebus imitator (assembly GCF_001604975.1). Taxonomy (NCBI): domain Eukaryota; kingdom Metazoa; phylum Chordata; class Mammalia; order Primates; family Cebidae; genus Cebus; species Cebus imitator. Next base: position 4,485,194 of record NW_016107500.1, read on the forward strand.
CAAACCAGCTGCCCACCGCTGCCCAGGCATCCACAGAGGCCCTCACCTCAGGCCACTTGGCTTTCCACGAAAATCAGAAATCAGGAACCTTGCTTGAGGCTCTGCTCCTTGAGGGTGTGTCCCCTCCCCGCTGCTCCTGAGCCTCCTCTGAGGTGCCTGTAGGGCGGCTGCCGTCCCTTTTGGCTTGGGCATGGGGACCACATCCACGTCCCATGATGGAAGCCCACCCTTCCGTCTTCTCGCCTGGTCTTTCTCCACGTGGCCATGGATGTAAGCATTGCTCAGGGACATAGACCCTGGAGCCTGGGCCACCAGCTGTGCAGCCCACTAGGGCCCCATGGCCCTGCTCACACCTAATACCGGTGGGACACTCTCTTCTTCCCACGATTGCCTCTGGGTCTGCCAAACAGATGGTTTGGTAAGTCAGACAGAAGGCAGCTCATGATAGCTCTGGGCCCCTGATATCAGGCCTCCACCTCCACCAGGGCACAGCAGCAGGATAGGAGCTGTTTCCACTGCTGCGGTAGAGGCAAGTGGAGTCCCAAGGCCTCCGGTCTGTGAAGAGATTCTCCTACCAGTCCTAGCATAGCTCTGTGTGGTGTGGCATGTCACCGCAGATCCCACCACCCCCAGGCTCTGCCAGCCCCTAGGGCACACACCGAAGGGGCCCTACACTGCAGCCGGATCTGAGGAGCCCACTTTCCATCTGGGCCCCCCTCAAAGCAGGCAGCCTCTGTGCCTCTTCCCCAGGCCTGGGACATGCGGCCTCCAGAGTGGGGAGAGACCTGGCAAGCACAGTGCTTCCTCCCGGGTGATGGGAGCTCCAGGTACAACAAACTGCCCTTGGTTTTGAAGGGGATGCCCCCACGTGCCCCATGTGCCAACCCCCCATCTTTATAGAGAAGCCCTCCCATCCCCCGAAGCGTATGTGACCACTCAGCCTTCCCTGTCATGGCGTTCATCTGCTTTATGGGCATGTCATGGATGTGGCGGGCCCAGGCTATGCTCGCCAGCATGGCCAGACGAGCCAGTCCTCTCCACGATGTATGGCAAGAGATGGGGGCAGCCGCCCTGCTCTGGAGCAAGACCATAAATGCATGGCCTCCCTCTTTCCAGTAAGGCAGAGTGCTTCTGGCCGTTCTTTTTGATAGGGAGAGAAAATGGTGCATTTACCAAATCCAGGGCCACATGCCACCGGCCTGATTTCCCCGCCTACTGTCACAGAGACAGGCCTGCTGCTGGGCTGCGTTGGGAGCGGCCTGGTGTTCTTCTCTGGAAATACCTGATTTCTGTAGAAGCCAGGCTGAGAATTAACTTGAGTCCTCCAGGTGCAAGGAGGTTGCTCATCTCTGCATTGTCCCCAGTCTGCAGTGTGTTTAGGATTTTCCATCCTGGCTGGATGGAGGCCTCCTCTCAGCCTACCCCACGGTGACAGCTCAGCAGATGCAGGCCAAGGAACCAGAGCGGGGCACAGAGGACCGCACCCCATCTTTCATCTGCAGCGTGGGAAGCGCCAATGCATGGGCCCGTGAGTGCAAGAGACCCACTCTGGGCAGACTCTGAACTGGACTCTGTCCTGAAACTCTGGCACCCTGGGGCCTCCACCCTGATGGGGAAGCCCCATCCTCCGTTAGACCCTTGGGGAGTGGTGTCAGCTCAAACACTGACACCTCAAAACATTGACCCTCAAAATGCCTGAGTCTACATCGGTGTAGATCGGCCCTCAAAATGCCTGCCTCTTTTCCTTCCCTCTGGCGAACAGCTGGCTCCTACGGGTCCACAGAGCCCTGCAGGGCTTGCCCCGGGGGCCCTCACCTCTCCCTCAACGTGTTCTGGGTCTAAAAACAGCCACAGACCCAGAATCCGAGCATGGGAACAGTGACTTTGTCCTGGGGCAGTGGCCGCAGCTCTCGGCTCACTCTGCCTTGCCCTTGTCATCTGCCCTCTGTCCGGCCCTGCGTGCCAGCCAGAGTGCTCCCCGTTCCCGCAGCTATCTGCGGCTTAGGCCCTCCTGGCCCCCACTCCAGCCTGGCCCCCCACCTGGGGTCACCAGGGGTCCCAGCTGAGCAACACCACCACCTCCTCAAAGCAGCCTGGTGTGGAGCAGACAATGACAAGGAGCTTCTCAATGGAGCATTCTCCCCGGGACACCCGATCCCACCGGCGCGCCGTGTCCAGACCCCTCCCTGGGAGCCGCCGCCTGGGCGGTGGTCAGACGGTGCTGTGTCGAGTCTAATGCACCCGCTCCTCTCAGCCTTTGATCCCTCCTCCGCCATCTGCCCTGGAGACTGTCATTTCTACTCCACTAAGCAGGGACCATTACTTTCCCAAGCCTTCCATAGCCCATATGGCAGCATATTAGCACCGTCCCCTGGGGGTCTTTGCCAGGGCGTTCAGTGCAGCTTCCTGGGACAGGGCTCCTATTTAGATGAAATCTTCCCTGCATCTAAGTTGAGATTCCACCCCCTGCTCCTGCATCCCTGGGATCTGGTCCCGTGTGCAGATTTGTGCAGCTGGCTGGTCCTGCCGCTCCTTTCTGGGGAGCCACTTTCCTCCCTGAGCAGGCTCAGCACCCAGGGACAGGTTAGAGAGGGGAGGGGTGTGTGTGTTTGTGAACATGCATGTGTGCACACGTGTGTGACTGTGTGTTTTCTCTGCAAAGCACAGAAACCTCTGCACCAGCCTAGATCAAGATGAGAGTGCTGGCTTCGAACAGAAAGGAGGGGCTCCAAGGACGCAGGAATTCAAGGTTTTCAAGGGCATTGACCCAAATGTCCCCTCCTGCGTCCTGGTGCCTGAATTCATCGACCAGGCCTGTTGTTGAATGTTCAGCCTTTTCTGAAATTCTGATTCTGCTATGTCCTGAACCTGCACCCGAACCTTGATTTTCCTGCCTGCCGAGCACCGGGGAGGAGAGTCCCTTTGTACGGGCTGGAGCCCCTCTGGTCTCACACTTGGCTGCCAACCGCACAGCCTGTCCCTGTCTTCCTTCCAAGCATTGAAGCCTCCAGGGAATCTGCGTTCAGGCCCAGAGTCTCGGTCCTGAAGGTGACCGGGGACGTGTCTGCTCCCTCCGCTTCCCTCCTTAGGATCTGTGTTGAGGCTGAGCGGAGGCTCACTCGGAAGGGCGGAGGAATGGCAAAGGCTGGATGAAGGTCACAAAGGCAGTTTCTCCCTGACTCCCTGAAACGTGAATTTCAAAGTGGCTCCCTCGGGGTTCTAGGTAAGCCCTCCTTGGTCTCCTTCTCCTGCTACCTTCCCTTGTGAATATCACATCGAGGGATATTCTGGACTTTTCTGCTCTAGGTCTCTGTAGAACAATGCCAAATTTTCTCATAGATTTCTTCAAGTGGTGGAACAATCCCTTTTCTTTTGTATCAAAGAGCTGCCCCTGTTTTTGTTGCCCATAACTTTTCCCGACCGGATTTTCACTGTGGAATTAGCCAGGGGAGCACGCTCAGAACTGGAAGGCGCTCGTGCGGGGCAGCTGGTTTGGAATTATGCGGAACTGGTGCTTCTTGTGATTTTGATTTGTCTTTTTTTTTTTTTTTTAATAGCACTTAGCAGAGCTTTCCCCTGTCCCGCCAGCCCAAATGCAGATACCTGGACCGGCATTTCCCTGTGGCCCTCTCTGCCCTCACTGACTCTGCACAGCCGCCTGCTGCCAGGCATGGGTGGGGTGGATTTTGCATTCACGGGGGTGGGGCCGCCCTTTGCATCTGATTTCCAGGTCTTTCCCAGGCTGATCCTGCTGAACTGAGCTGCCCCCCCTTCTCCACATGGCCAGAGAGCTCCCTCCTCCACCCGCAATAATCACGGTAAAACTATTCCAGCTCTTCCCATAATCTTTTAATATTTGCTCTTTTCTTTTCTTTTTTCTTTTTTTTTTTTTTTTTTTTGATTTTTGTTAGTTCATAGCAGCTGTATTTATGTGTGAGGTATACGGCATATTTTGATAGAGGCATACAAAGCAAGCAGCCATACCTGGGCAAATAAGGTACCCATGGCCTCAAGCAGTTCTCTTGTGTGTGACACACAATCAGCCATACTCTCAGTTGTCTTTAAATGTACAGTTAAATCAGTGTTGACTGTAGCCCTGCTACTGTGTTACCAAGCTCTACATCTCGTTCCTTCTTTTGTTTTTGTGCCATTCGCCATTCCCACGTCCCCTCTGCCCCACACCCCTCCCCTCCTGGCCCCTGGGGACCATCCTTCTACTGTCTGTCTCCAGGAGTTCAATTGTTCTAATTTTTCGCTCCCTCAAATGAGCGAGCACATGCAGTTTGTCTTTCTGTGCCTGGCTCGTTTCACTCAGCAGAACGTCGTCCACTTCCATCATGCTGGTGCCTGCGACAAGATCCCGTTCTTCCTCTGGCTGAATAGCTCTCCACTGTGCACACACTCATCACACAAGCATTTAACTCAGTACTGCGTGTGATCTAGCAAATGTGTTGTTTTGGATTATCGATGGGTGGGGTTACAATATCATCTGAACTTAGTCAAATGTAAGTCAGGGGGCAGGGACCCCTGAGCCTCCCCGGGACTCTGGTCCAGAACCGCCACCCAGAGGTCCCTGAACTCAAAGAAGGTGCAGTGAGCTGTCATTCCAACCAGTGGCTCAGGCCAGGGGTCACGGACGCAGGGACATTTTGTGATGTGAGGTGAGACCTCAAAGTGGAGGCCGTCCCCCAGGTGTCCCGAGCAGCCGGCCACGCACGGGGCGGTCCCGGAGCTGAGCTTTGGTCATGAGTGGGACAGGGTTTACCTTTAAGTCCAGGCCTGACGAGGACATCTCAGAACCGCCCCTCCTGAGGCCCTCTGAGGAGCTGCTGGTCACATTTGTAGGGACTCTTGGGCCCCATGGGTTGAAGGAGAGATTTCACCTCCTTTGTGAGGTTGAGGGAGAAGAGAGGGCCATAGAGGGGGGTGTCCTGTTCAATAGGCAGGGAGTGCCATGCCGCCTCGCAGGGTCCCTGCGCTGGGCCCCACAGGTCGCACTTTGGCAGGTGCTGGGGACTCATGCCCATCTCTCGGCCAAGGTCTCAGGTACCTGCTGCCTTAGCCTCCCTCTGCTCTGTTTTGCACATGAGGGTGGCAACCTGTGCAAACTGCCCTTCCCAGGAGCCTCGCCCACTGCCCCAGTGACACTTGGCTGATGGACAGCTCAGGAGGGGGCATGGGAGAGTCCAGGTTGCGTTCCCTGCCCCTCACGGGTGGTGTTCCCATAGCGGCTCCATCTGCTGTGTGGTCACAGCTCACATCAGGCTCCTCAGTAAGATGAAACCTCCCTGTGGCCCCTCTGCTGTCCACAGGGCTTCTGGGCTCCGGTGACACCTGTGTCTCCAGAGCTGGCAGCGGCTCACAGTCTCAGGGCTGTGGCCTCAGGGCTGTCCACCTTCCCGTCTGCAGCACTCACGTCACCTGCCCCGTAACGCGCACCTTCCAGTGCAGGCTGCCCTTTCCTAACTGGACCCCGGCTGGCTTCTGTCTTAGTCTGCTCAGCTCCCATAACGAAATGTCTCAGACTGGGTGATCTGGGAACCACGGAAATGTATTGTTCACGGTTCTGGAGGCTGCAAGTCCAAGTTCACAGTGCCGGCAGATTCAGTGTCTGACCAGGGTGGCTTCCTGGCTCACAGAAGGCACCTTCTCCCTGTGACATCATGGAGGAAGGGGCAAGGGAGCTCTCTGGTCTCATAGGGCATGAATCCCTTTCCAGAGAGCACCATTTCCATGGCCTCCTCACCTCCTAAGACCAGCGCCTTGGCTGTAAGCTTCCAATGTATAAGTTCGGGGGAGATGCCAGAGTGCAGAGCTCACACTTCTCAGAGCTGGAGAAGGAAGTTCTGGGCCAGGCACAGTGGCACACTCCTGTAACCCCAGCATTTTGGGAGGCTGAGGAGGGTGGATCACCTGAGGTCCGGAGTTCAAGACCAGCCTCCACAACCCGGGAGGCGGAGGTTGTGGTGAATCGAGATCGTGTCATCGCACTTCACCCTGGGCGACAAGAGCGAAACTCCATCTCAAAAAAAAAAAAAAAAAAAGAAGAAGAAGAAAATGAAAGAGACTCTGGTGCGACTCTGGCATGATTTCTTAGGTCACAGCGTTGACGGATCTGTGACGATCTGTCAGGCAAAGTCCAGCACCCCGCCCAACGGCCCTGGGACTCGGTGTGGAGGCCACCCTGCAGGAGAGCATGCTGGACATCGCTGGAGGGGTCAGCTTGCACAAGGACTGTGGCTGCAGGGCCTTCCTCTTCGTCGGGGAGAATTTATAATGCTGGTTCTTACAGCCTTCTTTATACTTAACACATTATTTTTTTTTTTTTTTTTGAGATGGAATCTCTGTTACCCCGGCTGGAGTACAGCAGCACGATCTCTGCTCACTACAATCTCTGCCTGCTGGGTTCAAGATATTCTCCTGCCTCAGCCTCCCAAGTAGTGCCCACCAGCATGCCTGGCTAATTTTTGTATTTTTAGCAGTGACAATGTTTCACCATGTGGCCCAAGGTGGTCTGGAACTCCTCACCTCAAGTCATCCACTCACCTTGGGCTGCCAAATTGCTGGAATTACAGGCGTGAGCCATGATGCACAGCCTTTAACATAATTTTTAACTTGGAAAAGAAAAAAAAATCTTCAAGATGCAATGATGTCTCCAATATCAAGCCTGACCTGATTTCCAGGGTCCCAGAAACCAGGAGGTTAGCAAAGCCCTGGGAACACTGCAGAACACCCCGGACGCTGCGCCTTCTCTTCCTACAGGGATAAGTGGATTTGAATCACAGACCGAGAGCCGGTGGGAGCGTGGATCAACCTCCGGATCTACAAACTGTGTCTGAAAGGGCCCGGGAATGCCTCATCAAAAGCGTTTTCCTAGAGAACCTCACTTTGTCTCCGGGAGATGAGGCAGGAAGGAGCCTGCGCAAGCCGGTGTCAGATGCGGGCACTGAGGGCAGCACGGGGAGCCTCGGGCCACCAAGACCATTTCCAAGGGCTCTTCCACGGCTCTTCGGGGAACAAACATTAAAAAGAAGAGGGAGGTGTGACCGAGCCGCAGAATCCAGTGTTCTCGGCTCTTGGATTTCCCTGCCCGGGAGGCTGAGCCGCAACCGTTATGTTATGTTAATAACATAATAATTTGGATGAAGAGAGAAGCTGCTCCTGGAGAGTGAGTTAGGCCAAAAAAACAGAGTGGCCATGCTTAATTCGTCCACACGTGCTTTTCTGAGAAATTTTGTTTAAATTATGCATAATTTGCTTGAGGGACTCCTAATTACACGTCAGGAGATAAATTAATCCTTTTGTCATATTTGTTTCCCAGGATGTTGACATTTTTGGGTGCCCGTGAGATGTACGGCAGAGAACATGGGGCTTTCTCGCTTCATTCAGCAGCCACCGAGGTGTGCACAGACCGGTGTCCGTGGAGGGCAGCGGGCGTCAGCTGGGACATGGCCGGGAGGACGCCTTCTCACAGGGACGTCTCGCTCCCCAAAACCCAAGAGGCAGCACCGCCTTCCTGCGCCTGGCGACGGCCTCCCGGCACCCTTCCTTCTGCAATGCCTCAAGCCCTCGCTTCCCATGGACTCCCAGGAACTCTGCTTCTCCATGCACACACACTCACACACACATGCACACTGACCACACACAGGCAACATGCCCAGGTACACTCATGCACACACACACACATACACACACATCTACACCCACATGCACATGCCCATACACCTGCCTACCCACACACGCACACCTGTGCACACACACCTACACCCAAGTGCACACAACTACACCTGAACATTCGCCCACATATACACTTGCTGCACACAAATAGACACCTGTGCACATTCACAACTACACCCAAATCCACACACTCATGCCTACATGCACCCTCTCACATGCACACACACCCATCTATGCTTCTAACACACATGCACAGCTACTCCCAAGTGCACACACCGATGCCTACACACACACTCCCACAGGGACACACAACCATCCATATATCTACACATACATGCACAGGTGGACAAGCACACATACACCCAAATACACACAGGTATGCCTACACCCCCTATATGCACACACACTCATGCACATATCTACCTACTCATACACCCTGTACACATACACACCTACACCCACATGCACACAAACCTGTACACCCATCTACACACATATACACATGTGCACACACACACACATCTAAACCACAGTGCACACACCTATGCCTGCATAACCCTCCCATGTCCACACACATTCTACACCCACATCCACACACATATACACACGTGCACACACAATTACACACAAGTGCACACACCTATGCCTGCATAACCCTCCCATGTCCACACACATTCTACACCCACATCCACACACATATACACACGTGCACACACAATTACACACAAGTGCACACACCTATGCCTGCATTCATCCTCACACATGCATGCACAATCACACACACATCTACACACACACGCACACACATTCACGATGCACACACATGTTCTCGTACCCACATCCACACACATGCTTGCAGAAGCCTACAGCCACACATAACACACACACATGCACATATGGAAAGCCAGGTGAGTATGACCCTTTAGACTTTTCTGACACTGTCACTTAGAGAACTTTTCCCAGGTAGCTGTTAGCCAGGAATTTGACGGAGGACCCCGGACTAGGAATTATTCTGTGCCTTCTCTACCTCTCTCAAAGCTGGTTGTACACTTTGCTCCTGTAAGTGGTGTTCAGATTGCAGAAAGGAAAAGGGAGAGGGGGCTTGTGGCCCCAGGAGAGGAAATTTGTAAAAGTGAAGGCCATGGGTGCCAATGATGGTGAAACAAATGGCAGCTTGTTGGGGCGTTGGAGAGATATCATCTCTATCTCCACCAAATTCCCTGCAGGTACAGAAAAAATTGTTACCTGTCTTGGCCCATAGCTGAGGGTTGGGGAAGAAGTCTTCTTGGAAGGCTGGGAAAAGTGGGGCTTGCTCTTACACACCATGGCGTGTCCTTGGCCTGGCCGCTGCCTCAGTGGGTGCTTTCCCCAAGAGCTGGTGAGGAGAGATGAAGAAAGAAGCTGCCAGCCTCTGAGCTCTCAGCAGGACACACAGCAGGAACACACCAGTGGGTACCTGGGAGTCTAGAACCAGTCTTCTCCGGAGAGCAAGCCATCATCAGCTGCCCCCAGTGACAATCACACGGCCCACGAGCTTGGTACTGAGTGTGGTGAAGAGCACCTGGCTGACCTTGTCACCAGGGCCCTGGCACCTCGTAAACCCAGTGGCTCCCAAAGTGGAGTTCTGGGCTAGCAGTGTGAGTCACCTAGACTTGTTACAAATGCACACTGCCCAGGTGTGTCCAGACCAAGTGATACAGAAGCTGCGATTGGGTCAGGGAGGCCCCAGCCACCTGTGCTCACCAAGCCATCCAGGGGAACTGGCCACAGATGCAGATCGAGGCCCCAGCCTCATCCTCCTCCTCAGCCTCGATCCCCTTCCGTGGGAGCCAGCTTCAGCCTGAGCTGTCTGGCCTCATACCTGGCACTGCATACTCTCCCGCCCAGTCCTTTTCTTCCTCATGCCTTACAGATGCCCAGGTGTGTGTCATCCCTCTTATAGAACACAGGCTCGGAAGGCCATGGAGACCATCTTCTTTCTCTCCCAGCTCAAAGTCTCACATGCTCAACACTATATACTATATAGAATTAAAATGAAAGTCTGAAAATCTGAGAGAACAGGTGTGCCTTCTGAGTATGTGCATGCCTTAGTGAAATGATCTTTATAGACGGGAAAAACAAAACAAAGACAAAAACAGTCTGAGTGTCCTAAGTAGTATCACAGACAAAGAAGAAAGCCATTTTTCTGGCAGCACCCCTGCTGGTAAAAATAAGGACCGCTAAAGAAAAACAAAATAAGACACCTGGTTCCTTCACCTGGTCCCATGCTCACTGCGTTCGTCGGCAGAACTGGCTTCGCCTAGACCACTGTGAGCTACAACTTATTGGAAACGTGACGTTGGTCACGTGATAAACTTGACTGGGTGTCACGTTAAAGCTAATGAAACCTCCCCACCCAGTGCCAAGGGCGTGGAAACCGGGGAAGTGGTTCTCACTGCGTTGCTTAAGGTGTAGTCCCCATAAGCCCTTCAGGAAGCTGGAGCTCTGTGTGGCCCTGGACGTCCAGTCTGGGGCTGCCCGGAGATAACGTCCAACACCCCAGGGAAGCCTTTCTGCCCTTGCACCGAGGCCACAAGTGCTGAGCAGAAACTGGACAGGGCTAAGCTGTCAGGAGCCTGGCCGGGAAGGAGTATCCACAGAAGGTCAGGGGTCCTCACAGAAGAGGCACCGAGGATTAGGACAGCACAGCCCCTCCGTCCAGCTGCACGCAGGGCATGCTCGGCTTTTTCTCCAACTCTGGGACCACTTCGCATCTTTCAGTGACCCAGGATAAGAAATCGTCTCCAAGTCTTTCATTAAAAACAACCCTAGAAGACAATTTTTTATAGCCTGTGCGGAATTTCAAACTGTGGTTCTAAAGCTCTGCGAGAACAATGGCCCGAAAGACCTTCAGGCTCTCAAGGAAGAATACTAGTAGGGTAAAAGACTTGTCCAGGGGAGGATGGTGTAGGTAAACAAGAATAATAATGTTCACCTTTAAAATAAGAATAAACATGAGAGATACACATAAAGCAAAGTTTGCCGTGTGAAAATGGAGACGGCTCTAAAAATCAGAATCTTAATTTATATTCTGTGTGTTTCCAATAAAAACAAGTGTCTTCCTGAAAACCAAGTTGGTCATTTGATGAACACATTTGATATGGTTTGGCTCTGTGTCCCCACCCAAATCTCGTCTTGTAGCTCCCGGAGTTCCCACGTGCTGTGGGAGAGCCCTGGTGAGGGGTCATTGAATCATGGCGAGGAGTCTTTCCCGTTCTGTTCCTGTGATAGTGAGTCTCACAAGATCTGATGGTTTATAAAGGAGGATTTCTCTGCACAAGCTCTCCATCTCTGACTGCTGCCATCCATGTAGGACGTGACTTGCTCCTCCTTGCCTTCCACAAGGATTGTGAGGCTTCCCCAGCCAGGTGGAACTGCAAGTCCATTAAACCACTTTCTTTTTTAAATTGTCCGGTCTCAGGCATGTCTTTATCAGCATCATGACTACAGACTAGTACATTTAAAAATAAATAAAATGTGGCCAAGTACAGTGGCTCATGCCTGTAATCCCAGCACTTTAGATAGTCAAGGCAGGCAGATCGCTTGAGCTCAGGAGTCTGAGATGGTCCTGAGCAAAATGGCAAAACCCCATCTCTACTAAATATTAAAAAAAAAAAGCCAGGTGCGGTAGCTGGCACCTGTAATCCCAGCCATTTGGGAGGCTGAGGCAGGAGAATTGCTTACACCTGGGAGAGGAAGGCTGCAGTGAACCAAGATTACACCACTGCACTCCAGCCTGGGTAACAGAGAGAGACTTCATCTTAGAAAACAAAAAAACAAAAAATAAATAGAGAGATAAAATATATTTGTTCATTTATTTATAGTCTACAAATGACATTAATATTTGAAAAAGTTTTCGTAAAACTCAAGTTTTTCCTTCTTTGTTCCATTTTGTAAAACGATGTTGTATGCCCATCGTCTTCCAATTTATGCCAAACTAGTCATCACATTTTACTTGAAAAGTGAAGACAATAATCTAAATCACAGTGAAATCTATTTTTATTTATTTGTAAATGGATGAAATCTGAGACCTATTTTAGATGGATGTGTGCCAGGCACAGTTTACATAGGACTCAATAACAGCCACTTTGGACTGGAATTGACACTTTGAACTGGAATTTTCCTAAAGATTTGCCCCTAAATCCAACATTGGGAAGCCAGTATTTAGCTGGCCAGTGTTGGTGACACTCTTCTGTGTCCCCAGGCTGCACGACAGCCATCCGCCTTTGAGTTGCACCGGGGTCTTTATACTCGGGAGAAGCTGTGTCTGGACGAGCTCTGCTGGGTCATGGCCTTTTCACTCTGCTGTTGGTTACAACAACTTAAAAAGTAACTTCCTGGCTAAGATCTCTGAGCTCTGTCCATGTGGTGGAACACTGAAAGCTTGCTCACTGATTTCCTGGTGCTCCAGGTGTGAAGAAAAGGGAATGCTTATACACCGCTGGTGGGAGTGTAAACCAGTTCAGCCATCATGGAAGACACTGTGGAAACTCCTCAAAGACCTAGAGCCAGAAATACCATTCAACACAGCAATCCCATTACCGGGTATTTAACCAAAGGAATAGAAATCATTTTATTCTAACAAAAGGAATATACAGCATTTTATTATAAAGACACATACACGCTATGTTCATTGCAGCACAATTCACAATGGCAAAGACATGAAATCAACCTAAGTGTCCATCAATGATACCCTGGATAAAGAAAATGTGATATGTTTATACCATGGAATACTATGCAGCCATAGAAAAGAGAGAGATCATGTCCTCTGCAGGAATGTGGATGGAGCTGGAGGCCATTATCCTTGGCAAACTAACGTAAGAAGAGAAAACTAACTACCTTGTGTTCTCACTTATAAGTGGGAGCTAAATGATGGGAACACATAGAGACATAGAGAGCGGAACAGCAGACCCAGCAGCCTACTGAAGAGTGGAGGGGGAGGAGGGAGGGAAAGGGAAAACTCACTCCTGGGTACTAGGCTGAGTACCTGGCTGGTGAAATAATCCGTACAACAAATCCCATGGCACAAGTTTACCTCTGTAACAATCCTGCACAGGTGTACCTGTGAAGTCAAAACAAAGTTAACATCTCTTTTAAAAAATTAATTATGAGCCTAAAAATAATAGTCAAGATGTCTGTCTTGCATGTCCCTGAAGAGATTATTGTGCAAAGCTCTGTCTCTGAGTAGCCATGGCGCTGTCATTTAAACCACACTGAGCTTTATTTTATTTTATTTATGTATTTATTTATTCTTGAGGTGGAGTGTTGCTCTTGTTGCCCAGGCTGGAGTGCAGTGGTGCAATCCTGGCTCACTGCCACCTCCACCTCCTGGGTTCAAGCTGTTCTCCTGCCTCAGCCCGCCGAAGAACTTGCGTGACAGGCACCCGCCACCACGCCAGGCTATTTTGTTTTTTTAATTTTTCGTAGATACAGGGTTTCACCATATTGCCCAGGCTAGCCTCAAACTCCTGACCTCAGGTGATCCACCTGCCTCGGCCTCCCAAAGTTCTGGGATTGCAGGCGCGAGCCACCACACCAGGCCCAAGTTTTATTTTAAAATGGGAGAAAAAATCCAGCAGTTTTCGCTTTATCACAGGAAACTTAGTAAATGTCTTTAGTGAAGACTTAGCGAGCTGGGGTATTTGCCACAATTGTCTCAAGCTCTGTTTTACCTGCCCCCCCAACACACCCCTCACACCCTCACACCCTCACTCCCCCCGCCGCCAGCCCCTTCTCCTGCACAGTTGATCTCAGAGGACACCTGTTAGAAAGGTTGGTAGCCGCTGGCCGGGGAGAACTTTGAGGGATGCCCAGCTTGTGTTATGCTTGGCTGGAACGCCCAGGGGCTGCGAGAGCAGCCGGAGAGCAGAATGCCCACTTCAGTGGGGCACCGCACAGCTGGTCAGGAACTCACACAGGAGTTCACTCCGTGCCCTACTCAGCAGACAGGGAATGAAAGTATGATGGGAAAATGATGGATGACGGGCCATACGTCTCATTTCAGCCATACCAGGAAAACAGCACGCTCCTGTGCTGTGCTCATCCCCCGGGGATGGAAGGAGCAGGCTTGGGTCCCGTGGCAGGACACGCCGCTCGGCACCCAGAAGCTGGGGGTATGCACAGGGCTGAGGGAGCTGCACTAGGTGCCCGTACGGTGAGCCTCAAGGATCAACCCTCCAGAAGTAGGAGGTGATTCTTCTCTGGCTTTCAGGCGGGAGCACCACTCTGCTGAATGTGGACTCCGCAACAGGAGAAAGCATGTCTTCTATTTTCTAATGGATGGTAACGCTTCTTTTTTACTTTTCCAAGTAATTCTACTCAAAACAAGCTGATGGCTGACCTTTCTTGAGATAAAAATATAATAAACAATGCATTATTGAATAAATCAATAAATGGATATCATTCAATGTCATTATCAGTGGAAAACACAGAGAGATTTTAAAGGTATAAAAAAGCAGCAGCTTCATGGGACGGCATATTCTTTTGAGATGGCTAATACCGCAACGAGCATGGTTAGCAGGTGCTGGTTTGTTCTCTGTTCTTTGATTCAGTCATTGCTATGACGTAATCATCCTGTCCCACATGTGAGGTATTGTGCTATGAACCCCAGATGCAGTGATAAGCAAAGTCAGGCTTGCTTTCTGCCTTCATAGCATAAAAGCTAATGATGAAGATCTGCACAATTTCAGGCAATTTCAAGAATCACATAAATTAATATGAAACAACAGTTGTTAGGAAAGCAATGAAATGAGGGGATGGTCCTGGTCTGGGAAATGGGAGAAGATGCTTCTGAGGGAGGGAAGGTGACGGAAGCCAGGTCTGACGGGTGAGTAGGAGCTGAAAAGGGGAAACCAAGGCACAGGCTCACAGCTGGCAGAAGAGGTTGTCTTACCACAATAGCACCCATGAAGAACGGAGGCAGCAGACAAGTCACTGAAGAGCGCCCGTGAGCTGCATGGCTGGGTGCAGGTTCACGTGCACTGGGTGAGCTGGCAGGGGGGCTGGAGTATGAGGGTGCTGATGGATCCTGGAACTGTTCTTTATGGGAACTACCTTGCCCAGGAGTGACTTGACCTAAGGCATTGCCCACCCGGCTGCAGAGAAAGCATGCATGAAGGCTTGTCAGTCCAGAAGCCCAGGACATCACCCAGGCGGGACAGAGCAGCTTCAACTAAGGTGAGAGCAAGGAGGTGCCAAGAAAAAAACGCATCAAGAGACACTGAAGAGGAAGGAGCTAAGAACCCAACGCTGGACTTTGCGGGTGGGAAAGAGGAGCAGGCGAAGGGGAATTCCCAGGCGTGTGGCTCCAGGGACACTCAGGCCCTGACATTCACCCTGCAGGGAAGGATGGAGAAGGCCCCGGTGTGGGGGAGAAGATAAGGCATGCTTCTGGAAAGGGAATCTGAGATGTGGTGCCGTGCCCTGACAGAGCTTCCAGCAGCACGTGGGCAGATGGCTCCAGGGAGGAAGGTGCTGGGCAGTGGCCTCTTCAAATGCTCAGTGCCACGGAAGGCTCTTCAGCAGAGGGTGATGGCCACTGCGTATGCACACTCTGCGGTGACAAATCACCACAAACTGACATTCATTCCCAAAAGCCGCCGGGGTCAGAAGCGAAGCCACCCCTTACCTCTTTCTGCCCTGGTGGCCTACAGCATTCCTTGGCTTGTGACCGCGTCACTCCAGCCTCTGCCTCGTGGCCACCTGGTTCCCTCCTCTGTGTGTCTGTCGTCTTCATTCCCGTCGATGTCAAATGCCCCTGTGCTTCCCTCCTATCAGGATGAAAGTGGGGACATGCAGGCGCCCCAGAAGGGAATCCAGATTGATCTCCACAGCTCAGAACTTGAAACTTGATCCCGTCTGCAAAGTCTATTTCACCACGGAAAGCAGCACGCGTCGTTCCCAGGGATTCAGTCTGGAAATCTTTGGGTGAACCATTTTCTAGTTTCTACCACATATGCTAAGAATCGGAGTCCGTCCTGGGCCTAGAAGAGCAATACTGTTCAGGTCGGACGCCCCTCCCATCCTCAGGGCCTGGTCCCGAGCAGCTTGTTCTTGTGTTACCTCTTCTTATTGGGATGCGTGTTTGTAATTGTTAAAAATAACCTCAGACATGCACACCTGTGTAGAAGAAGGGAAATTACCCGCTCCGGAGACCTGAGACATACAAGGCTAACGGGCTTCAGGCACAGCTGGACCCAGGAGCTGCCCCTGCCATGTTTCCACTCTTCTCTGCACCTCTGCTGCAATTCAGTTTGCAAGACCGAGGCCTCTTTGCCGTGGCTGCCCCAGACATGGGACTGACCATCATTGGACTCACTGTCGCCAAGGGGATTGAGAGCCAAGCCTGGCTTCTTGACCTCTGAAGTGCTATCAGCTCCATGACTAAGCATATAGAGGGGTCCACACCCACTATGGCAAACTGAGGTTCTGTTGTCGGAAAAAAGGAAAAAAGTGCCGGGCTGCCCTCCTCCCTGCCCACATTCCATCACACAACAGGGACCCCCAGCAGGTCCTCCATGTGACTGTCTGTAAAATGTTGCCCGGTGCAGCCCAGCAGACTCACTGGACTCTGGAGTTCTGCAGGGATGGAGGGGAAGAGGTTGCTCAAGCTTGAAAGTGCATTCCATTGCCAGCCGAGCGTCTACAGCCCCAGTGTTAAACTGGGTCACTAGGGACCCCACGCTCAATCTGTGGCCTCTGCATCCCACATGGACTCAATTTCTCAAAGCTCCCTCCTGGGCCAAGGCAGCTGACGGCCCCTGGAATGCACACTCAGGTTCCAGGCCACGGGAGGGAGAGAGGAGTGGGCTTGTGGGAGCTGCCCGGTGGTGGCACTGGTGTCAGGCAGCTTTGGAGAAGCCCACGCACGCCCGCTCTTGCATTTCACGAGCCAGGACCAGCCAGGCAGCCACATCGAGCTGCAAAGGAGGCTGGAACGAGGTCTGGACTGGCTCCCCGCACACCATCGGAGTCCTGTGGACAAGAAAGAAACAAAGAATTTTACCAAGGGGCGAGGAGCATTTCAACTCATCTACTTTGTCACCTAGGAATTATCTCGTGGCTTTAAACCAAAATTTCACTGAGAAGTCAGAGGTCATATTCTGCATGTTGATGAGTTAGGAACACAGTGGCTTCTTACTTAGTTGGCTAATGGCTTTTAAAGGTTGTTCCAAGTGCCGCCATGTACTAGACAAGGATCTGAAGTTTACTTTGATGACATCCAAGGATGTTGTGGATCTATTTATCTGCCCGCAGAGTGGGAGGCAGGCATGGAGCTGCCACACTCGTTCAACTATGTTGATGTCACTTTTGAAAGTCAGGTGTGGGCTGCACCAACCACCTAATGCTCACGAGGAGAAGGAGAAAATGGGGCGTCCTTTGGTGAGGAATTTTCAGGAGGAATTAGGAACACAAAAATCGAGCTTGAGTGAAGCATGCTGACGTTGGGATGAGAACAAAGTGAGCAGAGCCAGACCCAGCCTGAGCGCGGAGGCCACGCCGGCCAGCAGCCGGGCCAGCTCCCGAGACGGGGCTGTGGGCCACGTGTCCCCACACCGGTTCCTGCCGGTCCCACGTCTCCACCGTGTGGCCCACTTGTCTTTAACTTGCCCACAAGAATTGCTCCAGAGGTTAGATGGAGCACCCGGTGGAGAAGGTGGAGGAAAGGGTAACCGGCTGCAGCAGGCAGGGTTTTCTGAGGGGACCTGGCTCCACACAGGGGCAGAGGCTTCCGCACCTGAGGGTGTGATGTGAAGCCTTCACAGCTGCCATCACACTCGCCACCCAGAGTTCCAGCACCGTCCTCGCCGGGGGTCTGGGGAGACACTGCACAAAACCACCTCATGCAGTGAACCCACTTTAGCCAACAACAAAGAAATGAAGCTTGTGCCTTTGGAGAGAGGAGGGACTTCTGCAGAGGCCTCTGTTTCTGCATAAAATGGCAAAGAAGAAGAGAGCAGGCGGGAACACCCCTGCCTGTCCCATCCTTCCTCGGCTGGGGCGGTATCGCCATTGAATGGTGTCTCCCAAAAACATTCGTCCACTCAAAACCTCAGCTCGTGACCTCCTCTACACAGAGGGTAGTCAACAGGTGCACACGCCCAGCTCAACGGGAGACACAGTTCCAGTCTGTAGAATACTGCAGGGTGCTGGAATTTGTAACTTTCGGAATATTTTCAATCAGCTGGAAGAGACTGAATTGAGTTGGGATGTCCCAATAGAAAGAAAGTCACGGTTTGGGTGATGGGTGTGTTAATTACCGGGCTGATCACCCCATGTTGTATACATGTACAGCAAGGTCACACTGTATGGCATAACTATGTACAATTGTTATCAATTATGTGCCAATTAAAACTAATAAAAGCAAAAACAATGTACAAATGGAAAGAAGACCTTTGAGATATGACTGACTACATTTAGGTGAGGCCATCCTGGAGCAGGGCAGGCCCTGAGCCAATGACTGGTATCCTTGTAAGAAGAGGGAGATTTGGGCACAGGCCCAGGGGATGCCAGGTGAAGGTGGAGGTGGAGAAGGGAGGGGAGAACTGCCTACTCCAGCGCGCTGGGGTCACAGGCCACTGTCAGAAGCCAGTCAGGAGTGTTTCTCCTCTGGAGGCCATGGAGGGAATGTGGCCCTGTGACACCTGGATTTCAGACTCCAGCCCCCCAGGACGGTGAGAATACATTTCTGTTGTTTAAGCTGCCTGGTTTGTGGCACTTCGAAATAGCCATGCAAGAAACTAATAGAGATGGGGTGTCGGGCTCCAATGCCCCACTGCCATGCTGGATGCTTGGATGCAGGGGTGAGGACAAGAAGACACCGTCATGCTGATGGCAGAGATGAAGATCGGGGCTCGGGCCCTCAAGGCCTCCAGAAGCTGCCACACAGAGCTGGGCCCTCTAGCCCTCCTGCCACCTGAGCTGGGAATGACAGCCAAGCATTTGGTTTTTCCTCAGAACATATCCCAGTGGATTGTGTGTTTTCCCGACGTGCGACCAAGTTCCAGGATTAGCAGGGCTCTGATTTGGCTGCCTGCAGGGGACCCAGAAGAGGGAGGAATTGAACACACATCTTTTAGGAGGCAGTGCCTGGCTTCGGCTCTGTGCTCAGCCAAAACTTGGTCCGGCCTAGACGTCCCACAGTCCATCGGGACTTTGTTAGAAGAGCAGCTCAGGAAAGGTCATCCCCTAGAGCTAGCCACGGGCCCAGCAACAGCACAGGAGCCAGCAGATCTACCTGCTGAGGATGCACAGGAGCAGGGGAGGAGGTGGCCACAGCTGGTGACTTCCGTCTCCACACCCAGTCTCGCTTTGTCCTGGGCAGGGCCTGGAGGAAGAGCACTCAGGGGAGGCACCTGGATCCTTAGGAGGTTGTGTGAGACACAAACCTCCAAAACGGGAGACCCAGGAGGACCGGGACGTGTGGTTTGGGTCACAGCCCTCTCCCCGGCAACTGAAATGGTACATGGCAAGGTTGAAGGTCAAAACACTGACAAGGGGGCTCGGTTTCCAGGCTGAGGACGCTGAGGCAATCCTGGGGATCCTGCCAGTGCAGGAGGGGTGGCCGGGACACAAGGCAGCAGCATCTCGAGGTGCAGGCTGGGTGCAAAGAGAAGGAGGTGGAATCCACAGCGAAGGAAGCAACAGTGAGTCCCAGCAGCGGGAAGGAGTCAGAGGCATCACGAGGGAGGCATGCCGCTGCCTCCGGGGCTCCCGACACACACGGCGGGTTTGCTCCACGGAGGAGTTGGGAAAACCATGTGCCAAAACTCAGGTGTCCCAGATAACTGTTCCTGAGATGTGCTCAGGCAGGTGCAGCGAGGCTCAGGCCATCGATAGAATGGGGTGGCCAGGATGCTGTTTTGCTGATTGTTTGCATGGAAAACATCTTCCTGCGGGCCCAGGCACAGATGCCTTACCTGAGCAGGTGACCCCCCAGCCCCCAGGGTTCCCCAGTGAGTTGATCGGCTGTCAGGGCAGTGCCCTCAGGACGTTGGAGAAGCTTGGGTGTGTGGGGCATTTCTGGGGATAGACATCACTCCGAACAGAGTTAGGTTTGGGGAAGGGGGCATGGGTGAGACCATGAGTCCTCCCGGTCAGTTCCTGGAGGACAAAGAGAGGGAGAGGGAAGAAGCATCCTAAACATGGGCGCGGCCATGTGGGTCTCCAACAGAGAGCTTCCCGTCCCCAATTCTCCTGCGGATGAGCAGGTGACTCCTAAACAGAACAGCAGCACGAGGGGTCTCCCCACGCTCCCCAAACCCAGCTTCCTAAGATTCCATAGCCCTCACACAGTTTCGCTTCCAGGCCACTGGGAGGCAGAACCTAGTCCTTCATGCTTCCGACACAGACCCTCCGAGTCCCATCGAGGCCTACCTGGAATTCAGCGTTTACCATGTTAAATACCTTGACTGAATCTGGAACATGCCTGTAAAATGATCAAGAGCCACATGTGCACCCGTGACTCGCAAAAAGATATAACATTGAATTTCTAAAAACTGCTTTATTTCGTTTTTAAAATCTAGTTGAGTGTTTTTGTTTTTATTTATTTATTTTAGTTTTCTCAATCTAATATTAGTATATGCTCCAGCTTTCCTATGTTCTTTGAGATAGATGCAACATCACAACAAACAGAAAAAAACTTCTTCCAGGCACAAATTGGATCAGGTCTCAAAAAAGCATGATAATTCTATTTAGATCATGGGGGTAATGATTATATTAAGCTTCTGACTATTTCAGTGAGGTGTGGTTTATGTCTTACGGTGATAACTCACACAGTGATTTGTTCTAGATCAAATAAAAAGGAAACTTGACTTTTCTTCCTTTGCTTATTAGAGTTTGCTTTTGAAACAGCTGTGACATCGTTTGTTATATGATGCCGTACATACATCACAATATTGGCAAGTGATTTTAAATCAGTGCATTTAAATTAAATTGCATTTCATAGGTCTTAGAAGAGAAAAAAAGATTTGTTATTGAAGCCATAATTATTTAAAAAGCCAATCCCCACCCCAAATCCGTGAGCTCTTATAAAGATGTCATATTTTCCATGTCTTTGCTTTTTCACGGTGTATTGCTCTTACTGTGGAGTCAAGCCCAGTGCCATTTAATGTTCTTTGTCTCACAGTTGACAATACATCGTCATCAAACCATACTCATAAAAAAAGTGATGATTAAACATCTTTCTATACAAGTGTTACAAAATGTCACATATCAACTACTAAGAAGGCATATTTTCTATGACCAAAGAGAATAACCCAATTTGAACTAGAAGAACGGAATGGAATTGTTAAACAATCCTTTGCATTTTAAGCAACATTTAATTAGAAACACACTTTAACCACCAAAATGATAAAAATCCAAGAGATTAAAATTTGAGTGTCAATTATCATAAAATTCATCATTGTAATTCTTATTAAAACTCAGTGTTTAGAGAGGTAATGATTTTATAATATGCCAATTTGCATAAGGAGCCCTGAGATGGCTTATTATTTCGATCCTACACAATTACAATTCCAGCTCCATACATCAGAGCTCTTAGCAATGTAAAATCACGGCGCTAATTAATAAACCATTTACTGACTGCAGCTAGTTACGGCGATCCTGCAGCTGACCTCGCGGAAGAGGAGCCATCTCTGAAGTGCCTGTGTGCAACTACAAACATAATGATGTGCCAGGAGGGAATCATTAAAAATAATTTACACAAGCCTTCATTTACAAGATCTTTTGATAGCATGCTTCCCCGGTGTTTAGATCCACAGTGCAACCCTACCATTTGGAAGGTGCCAGGCAGGGGAGTGAAGGCGGATACCTAAGTGGTTAATTAAGAGCCATTCGGACGCCACAAGAGCCTCCTGA
Organism: Cebus imitator; assembly: GCF_001604975.1. Lineage (NCBI taxonomy): Eukaryota > Metazoa > Chordata > Mammalia > Primates > Cebidae > Cebus > Cebus imitator. The sequence continues at coordinate 4,506,767 of NW_016107500.1, forward strand.
AAAATCCCTCTGATGTCTGCTGTGTCAAATGTCTCTCACAGGCAAAGCCACAAGAGGCAGCAGCCGTGACAGGCTAATTACTGGGGACGAGGAGCAGCTGAGAATGGTGGTCACGGAGCTCGTGCCGGGAGCACCCAAGCTCAAGATTGAGCAAGGCAGTCTTTTGTGCTGCTGGACTGGAGAGCTCCGCTATGGGAAAGGGGACTCGTTGCAAGTGACAGAGTGGTGGCAGAATGCCTCTCTGGAAAGACAATGGCCAAGGCCAGGGAGGGTCTCGCCTGCCAGCCCCTCGAATTCCACAGTAGCCCCTCCAGGAAGTAAGTCCCAGGAAATCACGCTGCAGGACAAGGAGTTCTTCAGATTGATTCCTACGGAAATCAAGCACCCACGACCACAGATATCTAACAAAAGCCATCGAGATCATCAGGGCATAGCGTCGGTTCTACACATGTGTGTGCACGTGGCCTGTACAGTAGGGACACACGCCCCACACACGCACTAGCACACATGCGCATGGCACAGCAAAACAAAATGGAAAGTTCCAAACGCCACTCAGTCAGGCAAAATCAGTGCTAATTCACGTATAGAGTAATTGCCGGGGAAGGCCATGATGCAATCATATTTTACAAGAGGCAGGAACCTGTTAGCAAGATTAGCAAAGGAGGTTTCCAAAAATAATGTACGAGCCTGGGTGTCAGGGAAGAAGAGAAAACACTTGGGAAAGCGTTGAAGATGGATTCTTACTGGAAAAAAAACCTCAAATACGCATAGAGATGGGCTCTTAGGAAGCCTGGGGAGGCTAACTGGACATCCGTCTGTTGGGATGAAGACCCATTCCCTCAGTATGAGGCGAGAGGCCCCCAGAGGCCATGTCCGACGGGGCGAATTCTGCTAATACACAAACCGCAAAACCTCTGCATGCTTAGATTTCATCTCTTTGGCCATGTACTGGCCAGACAGGGGAAAAGCACCTTAAATTTTTTGTTTAGAAATTAACAAAATGCTTCCATCTGATTCAGAGTGAATGCCCTCATCTAAAGTGGATTTGAACCCAAGGGTAGTAAATGCATGCACTGTTCAATGGTCACCACCAACCCAAGTCTGGATTCGCTTTGGGAATATTAATTATGTATTCAGAGACAACATATTTGTTAGGACCAAGGAAGCCTTTTATGGTAAGAAAATAAAAAGCATGCTTTCTAGTCTTTAAGCAAACGGGTGTGAATTTCCCATGCTGAACTCTAAAACCATTCTGTCTTCAAGACGGTGATAGGTTTATGTACGTCATTAAATGTTGTGAAGTTTGTGCAACGGCGAGCTCAGGCATTTAACTACAGAACTTTTATTGTAATCCCAGTCTTTTAACACTGGCTTTTGCCATGGAGAAGAGATTCAAATTTAAAGCATCCTTTGAAGTCCAGGCAGTTGTCTCCAAGACAAAAGGAAATAAGACAAAAATCAGCCCAAAGCATGGGTGTAATTAATGCCCAAATCCGCTTCAGGGAGGCCTCCCATGTGTAGGCATTGTTCGCTCTGCAGACCCTGCTAGATGGGCCATAGGCACGGGGTTATTCAATCAATTAGTGTACTCATCCTTGGAGGGGATCGGAAGGCCCTGTTTCTACCTGAAGCAACAGTGAACCTTTCTGGCATCACAACACACTTCGGCTGCCAGTTTTATAATAAAAAGTGGAGAGCAGCAGATGAAGACGTACTTCCAGAGATACTGTCAGTCCTGAGCTGGCTCCCTTGGTAAGGAGGGGGCTTCGGAGACCCTCCAGAAGAGGCAGTCTTGAGCCACGGTGCTCGAGAGCCAGAATCCCACCAGCCCAGTTCCTCCTGGCCTCTACTGCCCACTCCCCAACTCAGGAGAGCAAACGGTGGGCCTCCCTGGTCCAAGGCAAGCTCCCAGTCAGAGCGGCGAGGAGTAAATGCAGCTTTCCATGGACGACAGCTTGCTAAGGCCAGCTAAAGAAGGAAACAGGGATGCTTCACCCATCGTGGAAAAAAGAAGAAAGGCAAAGAATTGGAAATTTGTGGCAGCTCATGAGAATAATTTTAATTAAGATAATTCCCAAACCAATGGAACCCTAAAGCCATGTGTCTGCTGAGGCAAATATGTTCCCACTTTTAAAAAGTACATAGTGTTTTGCCTCAAAAAGCAAATAAAATATTCAACACATGAAGGGCTCTGTCACAGTCTAGCCTACCGCCCTTTTTCACTGGTGGCTGGAATTTTACTTGCAACTTTCCTGGGCCACAGTATTCAAAGGCTTCGCAGGTCAAATCGGTACCAGCTTTCTGATATTTCTAACAGATACGCATAGGGCACATTCAGTGTCTTTTCAATTACACTGAAAGAGCGATTATTACACATAAATACCAAATAGATCTGTGAACTTTAGAGCAAAGAAAAGTGATACTATTGAGTCTCTTAATGTGTTGATGGTTTTATTAATTTGGCTGGAAAAGATAAGCAATGATTATTGAGTCTGTTTCTACATAATCAAAAGAAAGAAGACATAATAAAAATGTTTAAATCAATAGTTTTTATTTAATTGTTTATTCCTGTAGCTCAGAGGGAAAAGCCAGTGTGAACAAGGCTGGGGAGAGAAAGATTTGGAAGAACATGAACTTGAATCCTGCTTCATCAGGAATTGAGGGAAGATCAGGCCATACGGGGAAAGAAGTTGTTTCAGAGGAACTTTCACAGTTAAAACATTTATAAAATCTCCATGCTGCAGATGACAGCTCACTTCCAAACTTCCCTCCACACAATGAAGGACACTAAATATTTTTTTTAAACTATTTAGTTTGTATTTCAAAACAAGTTCATGCTGAAATGTGTGGCTTTTCAAAATCTGAGGGTTTGCTTTCAACACATACTCTCTCGCTCTCTCTCTCTCTCTGTCTCTGTCTCTCTCTGTCTCTCTGTCCCTCTCTCTCTCTGTCTCTCTCTCTGTCTCTCTGTCTCTCTCTGTCTCTCTCTCTGTCTCTCTCTCTCTGTCTCTCTCTCTGTCTCTCTGTCTCTCTCTGTCTCTCTCTCTCTCTGTCTGTCTCTGTCTCCCTGTCTCTCTCTCTCTGTCTCTCTGTCTCT
>NW_016107500.1:4510048-4515844 GCF_001604975.1 Cebus imitator
GTCTCTCTGTCTCTCTCTGTCTCTGTCTCTGTCTCTCTCTCTGTCTCTCTCTCTCTGTCTGTCTCTGTCTCTCTCTCTCTCTCTCTGTCTCTCTCTCTCTCTCTGTCTGTCTCTCTCTCTCTCTCTGTCTCTCTCTCTGTCTGTCTCTCTCTGTCTCTCTCTCTCTCTCTCTCTCTCTCTCTCTCGGCCTTTCCTTTCCAAGCAGCCCACGCCCATTCCCTGCCCTTCCCCAGGCGCCTTCTGCAGGGGCTGCATGGGAGCGGCCTCTCCAAAGGAGAAAAGAAAATCCAAAATCCGTGCGGAGGAGCCTGGCTGCTGGTGCCGCAGGTCACAGCTCCCGCTGACCTTTCTGCCTGGGCGTGAGCGCCGGGACCACCTGAATTGTCTTAAGACCGAAGGATCCGCCATCCTCTGGGGGTGCAGACAGACTTCAAAACATTGCAATTAAATGGGAGCTGCAGAGATTATAGGGCGATATTAACTATCATTAAGTGATTTTTGTGTGAATGAGCTGAGCTCGCCTTCCCACGTCTGGCTGAAAAGGCCCCTCCAACCTGCGTGTTTAAAGGTAATTTGATAAATACCTGTCCTTGTCGGGGTATTTGTCTGACAGACAGATCGCATGTATCACCTTTACAAAGACATCAATGTGGCTAACGTGCAACGCTCCGGTTTCCAAACAACAAGCCCCAGCAGGTGACACAAAACCACACCGGGCGTCCGGAGCAGGGCGGCGACGCCTGTCTGCCTTGCTTTAAAGAAATTAGCTCAGTTTTCTTACAATAATAAACAGAGTTTCCTGTACTTGAGAGTCCTGTTCACCAACACTGTATGTCAGCGTTTGATCTTTTGTTTGCACTTTAAGCATGACAAGATGTTGGCAACCGAGGGGAAAGAAACCTGCCACCAGACAGAGAGAGGCTGGAGGGGTTGTGGCCTGCTCCGCAGAGGGCACTGCGTGAGGCCACGGTGGTGCTGAGGAGCTGAGTGTGGAGGGGCCCCAGCGCTGCCACAGGAACAGGGGGTTGAGCCCCTGCAGTGAACCCTGACAGCCCCCAAAAGCTTGAGCAGGAAGATCCCACCCCAGGGACAGCGGAGATTCCCCTGGGGGCCTCAGCAGCCACCCCTGCCTCTACACAGAGATGGCTAGAGCCTGGCATGCAGGTTTTGGCCAGCAGGCCACAGCGACTCAGGGCACCTGCCACATGCCTTGACTCTGAAAGTCACGGGAAACAACCCATGACATGTTTTAAAGAAAGTAGGTCTGTTTTCAGAACCAGGGCGTTGAGAATGCAAGCATTTAAAAACCGGCAAATGCGTTACTGAAACATGCATGGCAGTGCAGTCTCATATATGAGGCATTCTGATGATGCATCTCTCATAGAAACCATCTCACTGCAACCCTACCTCCGGAGTCCAAAGGATCCTCCTGCCTCAGCCTCCTGAGTAGCTGAGATTACAGGCGATCACCACTACCACACCATGCTAATTTTTACATTTTTAGTTGAGATGGGGTTTCACCATGTTGCCCAGGCTGGTCTCAAACTCCTGACCTCAAAAGCTCCACCCGCCTCGGCCTCCCAAAGTGCTAAGATTACAGGCGTGAGCCACGGCTCCTGGCCTCATGATGTCCTATAAGCCAGTAACTGATACACGTTGGCTACTGAATTCATTGTACTGAAGACCTGCTATTTTTGTGAATGCAGTCAAGGCGAAGTTAGTTTAATTGGACTCCCCCAAGCAGGCATTTTTAGTTTACTTCGCTTTTTATAATTAGTATTCAATTCATGCACTCTTAATGAGATGAAAATTAAAGTTTCCACATTTAATACCATGTTTTCATGCCCGCCACGCTTCAGGAGTTTTCGTGAATAAACAGTGGTATCAATGGGCCGCCAGAAAGGGCTTCCTTGAAAAGGCCATGGAATTTGTTGACAAAGCTCCCACGCTGCCTGTCTCTGGAAATGGGAGCACAGAAGTGGCTGGACATTCGGGGAGCAGTCTCCTCCCAGCGCCCCATATTCTGAAGAAAACCCAGGGTGACCTTCTGACGATCACTGCTTACATCCCAAATCCACTTCTCTTCCAAGAGAACATTGCCTTTGCTGGAAGCATTTTCAGCCTATTAATAATCTGGCTTTCACTAAAGAAAACCTCGAAGCCAGAGTTCCCACCAGTACCCTGTAAATTCATCCTGATTTTCTGGAGAGGCTCAGTTCCCACTCTGGCTTTGGGTCCCACAAAACAGGGATGCTTTGGTGTAAAACGTTTCACGCTTGAAGTGGAACAAAAATCACACTTCACGTGTTCCCACTTTGCATTTGGAAGGAATGTCGTCCCCAAAATTATGTTATTAGACCAAATCTACTTTAAAGCCGTTTTCCTCCTTGTTGAGGCTATGTAAATTGTTTAAGTGACTAAAAGAAAACAACACTATCTAACAGCTTACATTCTAGGAAGAGTGGAGATCTTTTTCATTTTACTGCAAATATCTTTGCAGGCAGATGAGGAAGGCTGTGCCGCAGTGGAAATGGTCTGGAGAGACAAACTCAAGCTCAGTGCGGGTCTGATTTTTTTTTTTTTTTTTTTTTTTTTAATGAACGGAAAATGCAGTATTATTTTAGGAATGCAGCTCTTTGCCTAGAGGCTCTCACGAGCTTCCCAGGAACATTGTCCCGTTTTATACTCACATTTACAATCTCTCTACAAGTTTGCGCCTAGGTTGAAAAATCTAAAAAGGCCATATTCAATTACTTTTAATTTGTTTCTAATATCTCATCAGTACATAGAACAGTAATGAGATGAACTGCTCTGTATTGTCGCTGTCTGAGGAAGAGAAGGCATTGGCAAGAAAAAGGAAAGTTCTCTCTCATTTTCAGATTTCTGTGTCAGTAATTTCTATGGTGAATTGCTCTGGACAAGTCCCGTGCCAACGTAATCAGGAGGGCATTTGTAAGATTCCTGTGCGTCTAAGGTGACAATTTTGCTAAAGACCAGAGCTTTCCCCACCTAAAGTTGTGAAAACATATTGAAGAGCTGACCTTATGAGGGCTTAGCAACATTCAATGTGCAGATTTTAATGGCAAAACGCGCTTCCTTGCCTTAGCCCAGTTATTTAGGAAACAATTACTGATTAAAAGTCCAAGGCCTGGTTAGAAAATTCATGTAAGTATAATTTCCCAAACAATTGTTTTCAGTCATAGCAACCTACAGGAAAGCGTTCTGGGCCTTTTGATTGTCATGAATAGTTGAAGAAGTGAAATCTTTGACTCCTAAATGTCATTTCTCCTTATCAGGCACATGTGCAAGGTCAGCACCGCAGAGACAGCCCAGACAAAAAGCCGGGGCCAGCCCAGCTAGGGGAGGGTGGACGCGGCCTCGGCACCACGCGTCCGACTCGCACCTGGCCACAGCATCCACAAAAGCACCTCCCATTATTCAGAAAGTTAAGAAGTCACAGTGTAGGGCAGAAAAGGGAAATAGTCAGTGTGCCTTTGAAAAAATCATTTAATTAACAAATATCTGAGAACAAACAACAAACACCAAGACTGCTGTGCCCGGGCACAAGGTTGCCCAAGACCAGGTTTTCCCCATTTTACCTGATAGAATCTATTCAGGAAGTGACCTTTTGAAGGCTTAGCAACATTCAGTGTGCAAATTTTAATGGCTAAATGCACTTTCTTGACTTCAGCCTACGGCGCTATGTTCTAGGTGGGACCCAAGTGTGGGCAAGCTGTGCCTCTTCCTCCGGGAGAAATGAGACTGAGCAAACGCACACCAGGCCCCTGTGCTTGGCTCGCAGCAAGCCCTGCACCAACATCCTTCGCCGCTTACTTCTGAGCTGGGTATTAAGGGTGAGTTTAAGTTTCTTCTTTTGGTTTTTCATCATTTCTTACTTTCTATGAAGACTAGTTCATGTCTTCTCTACCAGAAGAAAACAACAATAAATGCTACTTTTAAAAGCGTGGTTCTGTGCAGGTCATAGGTGAGGGAGAGCAGGAAGGGCTCCGTGTGGGCTGCGCAGCCCATCAGCTTCATCTGCCCAGGGCTGCACTGCATCGGCGAACGAAAAGCACATTTTAAAAAGGAAGCGAGGCTGGGCGCGGTGGCTCATGCCTGTAATCCCAGCACTGTGGGAGGCCGAGGCGGGTGGATCACGAGGTCAAGAGATCGAGACCATCCTGGTCAACATGGTGAAACCCCGTCTCTACTAAAAATACAAAAAATCAGCTGGGCATGGTGGTGCGTGCCTGTAATCCCAGCTACTCAGGAGGCTGAGGCAGGAGAATTGCCTGAACACAGGAGGCGGAGGTTGCGGTGAGCCGAGATCGCGCCACTGCACTCCAGCCTGGGTAACAAGAGCGAAGCTCCGTCTCAAAAGAAAAAAAAAAAAGGAAGCAAATGCCCGGCCCAGGGTGCCATCAAACACTTTCGAATATCAAGCTTTATAGAAATAAAAACTCACGTTATTTTTTATTCAAAAGGAGCATACAGTGCACCTAACGTTTGAGATCAGCTCTCACTCGGCTGCAGAGGGAGGGATTACTGTTTTTCAAGTAGGACTGGAAGGTACTTCTGAGATCTCTGTAAAAATCTCCTCTGGGACCTGACCTATGTAGCCAGTCTGTCAGGAAAATTCCAGAGGACCAGCTTGCTTAATTTGGCCGACCCAGAGGCTTTACTCAGCCTCACCACCTACATCATTTTCAATCCCGCCGAAAGGTTTCTAATCCCTCTTACTTTTAGGTGTTCTTGGAGGAAAATCACATATTTATATAAGCTTTATACAGCTTTGAAACTCAATACATAATGCATGTCGAAATGAGTAAGTTGCAATTTTAGAAAAGAATAACCTGAAAGATTTACCGGGGACTTAAATGTTGTTATTAAATCACAAGATACAGTGTGTGTTGTGCTGTAATCTCATTTAAATCGTATAATGAATGCAATAATGAAAATTAAAATCCCAATATGCAGGGCTGTGCCCATTTTAATCTACGTGTGATTTTAGGGAGTATCTCCTACGGCACTGTTCTTTTTTTTGTTGGAAGTTGTTTTGAGACTTAAGAATATGTGTCCTGTAGGATGTACTTTCATGATGTCAGACTTTTCTTATTAGATGAGGGTGTATCAGTGCCCTGTCCCTCCCTTCTTGAGACTGTATAGATATGACAATAATTTTGACAATGGCACAAATCATGCTTCTAGAATGTGCAATGTTTCTCTCCTCACATAAAACAGATTGTCAGGGGCTAGGGACTGAGAAAGAGACTACTTTCAAATTATTCTGGCAAATACATAAATTCAGACCAAATTGAGATGGAAATGCATGTCTACTAGTCTGGAACGGGGCAGCGTGGCCTTGCCCTCCTCACCTGGCTTCTCAGCACCGCCATCCTCATCACTCCCATCCTGAGAAACCAGAACTTATCGTTAGATCCAGAAAAGTGCACGCCAGCAAGGATCCGGGAGCTGGAGGGACTTGTGACTCTGCACCTCTCTCGAAATGCAATGTGCGTGGAGGCAGTCAGGGAGCAGCCAGCCCCTTCCACCCCTGTGCATAAGCTGCCCCTGCAGCCTCCAAATGAACCCAAAACTCCGTTGCTGAACTTGGAGGTATACAACCCTCAATATCCTTTTTCACAAAGAAAACCCAAGTCTGCCGGGTGTGGTGGCTCACACCCATAATCCCAGCACTTTGGGAGGATAAAGTGGGCGGGTCACCTGAGGTCAGGAGTTCAAGACAGCCTGGCCAACATGGTAAAATCATGTTTCTACTAAAAATACAAAAAAAAA
>NW_016107500.1:4518654-4532346 GCF_001604975.1 Cebus imitator
CTGCTTCTGAGTAGCAGGCAGCCGCAAGGGAGCCACAGCAAAGGCTTTCTGGGTGGCCTCTCGAACCCCCACTGCCTGTTTCTTCCCCCGGCACCCTCGTGGGGGGCCAGTCTGCACCCCGGTATCGATAGGCGTGGTGCCGGGTAGTCACAGGCAGAGTTCGCCCCTGGCAGGGCATAGAAGGTGGCTGCACTCCTTCACTCTCTGCCCAGTCCCCCGCCCGTTCGGGGACCCGTGGCAGGAACAGTGTGTACTTACCCCTCAGCTGGGCGGAGAAGGAGGGTGAGCCCACTATTCCTTGGACTGTTGGAATTCATTTATCCTCAGAGCTTTCTATTAAATGAGAACTCATTTTTTAAAAAATGTGTAGCAATTATTAAGATTTCCTAGGAGGGTTCTGTGTTTATATACAACCTCCATCAAGGTGTGAATCAGAACAGAAGCTTCCTAACAAGGAGGTGCCCAGGCTGCATTAGAATCGTGGCTAGAGTAATTGGGGGCCAGGCTCCCCCTTGCCTTGTTATTAGTGGCGTATCGTGTAGCATGAGCTGAGGCCAAGGGCATTTAAACCCCCTGGAAGTTGAAGCAACTTTGTAAACTGCGCAGGTTGGTGGGATGCTCTCGCCTTTGCATGCCATCTGCAGAGAAAACCAGCTCCGTTTTTTTCTGGCAAGTTGGACAGACCAGGGTAAACATGGGCAGTGACAAATCGCATCTTAATTTCTAACCTCTTCCTGGTTATTTATGAGGAGGGGTTCCCTTTGACTCCAGCCATGATCTAAAAGGAGGTTTTTAGAATGTCTCTAATTCTTACCTCAACTCCACTCTACAAGACGGGAACACCAAAAGACTTAACCGACAAAGAGGCTGTGGGGTTTTGTTTTGTTTTGGTTTGGTTTGGTTTGGTTTGGTTTTGGTTTTGGTTCTGGTTTTGGTTTTGATACAGTCTCACTCACTCTGTCAGCAGGCTAGAGTGCAGTGGCGTGATCTTGTCTCACCGCAACCTCCGCCTCCCAGGTTCAAGTGGTGGCTCACTCCTGTAATCCCAGCACTTTGGGAGGCTGGGGCAGGTGGATCATGAGGTCAAGAGATTAAGACCATCCTGGCCAACATGGTGAAATCCCGTCTCTACTAAAAATACAAAAATTAGCTGGGCGTGGTGGCGTTTGCCTGTAGTCCCAGCTACTTGGGGGGCTGAGGCAGGACGAAATGTTTTTTAACTATCCCCTTGGCATTCATTAAAGACAATTCAACCTGTCGAGAATCTAAAGACAATCCCAGGTTGTCGGAAAGAAAATGTTGTTCTTCTGTGTGGCTAATTGCTAGAATTTTCAATATCTGCTCTGATGCCTAAATCTTTGAAAGCCCAGCAGAGATCATTCTTAAAGGGAAAGAGAATGAAAGCTTCACTTCACCCCCTTAGGAAAACTAATAACAGTACATTACGTGGATGCATTTTAGGGACAAAGATTAAATTAGAATCAGCTCTGAAAGATTGCGCTATCGAAATAATTGTGGCTACATTTTTATCTTTCTCAAAAATCTGAATATTAAGAATGAGTGGTCATTAAATTTCTGCGTCACCCAGCTTCCAACGGCTTGTTTCATTCGCTTAGTGCATTTTGAAAGATGAAATAACGTATCTGATTTCCTGAAGTTTGATCTACCAGGAGGGACAACATCAACTCAGTTTCCAAGGCCTGCAGGCGAATCTCACTTTTCATGTATTCTAAAGGTGCTGTGAGTTGGGATGGCCTCGGCCTCAAATGTAGTCATTGTGCGTGGAACCACTGCAAGACTCCTCATAGAATAAATTTTTTACTTTATGTTATTTATCCGATAATTAGCTCAGCTACACATATGACAAGTTGTGAATTGTTCAACCACAGAATGTCACCCCTAATTACTCTTTGTTAAGAGGCCTAACAATAATTTCCTTGTTCTTGAGACACAAAATGATGTAAGTGATTAGGTGAAGAAAGGTCTCATGTGAACACATTATTTTGACAACAATACAGAAAGTGGCTGATGCCTGTGATGCAGAATTTGCAAAAAGCATTTTATTGACAAATGCGGCATCCTGAACACGCCGAGGAAGGAGCATCGTTCACAAAATGAAACTGTGCACACACCACCCGGACGTTGGAGTACCGGCAGTGCTACAATTAAAACCCCAGGTGGATCCGTTTCAGAATGAAGTTGCCTGCCCTGTGATGGTTTGTTTCACTCTTAGTTAGCTAGGAAATACCCTGAAGGTCTTCCAGCCCATTGCTGAAATTAACAATGAGTTCTTCTTAGCATTCCCCTAATGGGCAAGGCATCCACGGAGACCAACTTACCCCACGCCTGAAGTCGACCTGCATGTTTTTCATCCTCACTGCATCTTTTTACATATATGTTTGTTTTTGCTTTCTGTTGCCAGGTAATGATTAATGGCAATTTGCTCTTATTAGCAAAGGGTTCTAACAGCAGAATGACAATTTTAATTTTACGTATTCAAATCATCACATCGTTAGATGAATGCAAAACCGTTCGCCTTTGCATATTCACTGAATTTTGCACTGTGAGATCGAATGGTAAGATGAGCTTTAAATCTGCAAATTAAATATTAGGGGCTCCCTATAGTAATACATTAAGCATGATTGGCTTAGGAGACAGCGAGGAGGATGTGACAGAAATTATATCAATCCAATGTATTTGTTCTTCGGTTTGCTCTCCCACATTTTATTGTGAAGACTAGCAGATGAAAAACACAACTGTTTGCTAATAGGACTCACATCTTGTGATGGGGGCTGATTTTCCGTTTCCCCTAACTCCCCGTGATTACTTTTTTAGAAGCTCTCCCTTCTCCCCAGCTGATCCTCGTCTAGTTAGGCAGCATTAATGACACTTCAGTCATCCCGGCTTTCAAGCCGAGTCCTTCCACAGCGAACAGAGAGTTGACATTTCCTGACATTTTCCCAACTAATTACAGGACAAATAATTAAGCATGTTCTCGTATGTAACAAATGAAGGCAAAAGCCGTCTGTCAAGGCTGGTGATTGATGACACTCCGGGAGACTTTATCTGATGGGTCCTGCCATGCAATGGAGGGGAAGCAAATTTATTAGAATGAACAATGCAAATTCTGAGTCATCTCATCCAGTTATGCACCAAAGCAATATCCATGTCAAGGTGAATGTGACAATGAAAGCCAAATATTTGCATTTTGTGGAGCAGGTTGAAGGGGAAATCAGAGCGAGAAGATGACAGGCCTAATTATTTTGGCTCATACAGGCTGGGACAGCTGTTTCTGGTGTCCTGAACAAGGCTGTCACACAGGTAACTAAATAGGTCTGCATATAAGTCTGTATCCAACACTGTACTGAGATGTCTACCACTAATGACCAACGCTAATGTTACTGCCATCCCTGAAAAACAGAAAATGTGTCACTGTGCACCTTCTGCATGGCAGTCAACATTTCGCTACATAATTACTTGTTAGTGAATTAATTCCTATCTGTCAGTATCTATGCCAGTGTCATTTTTAGACCATTACAAAATTATGCCATCACTATAGCAACTGCAGGCACAGTTAAAAGGCAAAAGAGTTCAGATACGCAGGAAAAGTGCCTAGTTAGGAAAGAAATAATCACGTAAAACCCAAATCCAAAAGCCCAAGTCCGCCATCCTCATTTTCTTTATTCGGGCTATGCATCTGATCAATGATCATTAAACAATAACTTCAGGTTTCCAATTTAAAGCCGCGGTTCATATTTCACGTAATTAAAACCGCAGTCCGCAGTGGTTGCTCTCTGGAAGGAGGAAGCTCACCCCACCGTCAAGTCAATTAACTGGGTGCTTAAAAGTGACAAGCCCCGCATGCAAATGTGCACACGCCCAGAGCTCACAGCCCTTCTCCCCCAGCTCGGCTTCCTCCACAAGGATCCCTATGGAGTCTGTGTTCGGATCCCTCCCTGCTTTCTTCCGTCTCCCTTTGTGCAGGTTTCCTGGGCTCCCACGCCCTGCCAGACTCTGCCGCTTCCTTTCCAGCTCAGCACTGCAAGAGGCCATCACGTTAGGAAGAGCTCCCTTGCTTTATTCAAATCAAGACCCTGCAGGATTCAGATGCTCTCCGCATTAAGAACAATTGGCAACCTTCTGGACCCTAAATGCCCCTGGAGAAATACATTTTAAGATGGAAAGGGAGAGAAACGGAGGCGGGGCAGGGTGAGGGAATAGAAAGAGAGAAGGAGGGAAAGGGAGGGAGACAAAAATGGTGAGTAACCGAAAAAAATAGTAAACGCTTCATTTTGAATAAAAGTAGGAAATATAGACTATGATAGGGAACAGAATCTTCACGCAATTTTTCCCTTTTAATTAATTCAAATATTACCAGGCTAACAACGAACAGCTCCACTAAGCCACTCACATAAACTCATCATGTTGGCGTGCAAAACAAGGTCACTTCCGTTAGGTGCAAACGTTTTACCGGTGAATTTGAAATGCTGCGTCTCAGGCAGACATCTGACCCAGAAGGGTATTGCTGGGCCCCAGTGACTCCGGGAAATGAGGAGAGAAAGAAGAGAGAATTTGGAAACTGAAAAGACACAGTTAAGGTTGGACGTTCTTTAGAAACACTGTTGTCTTTCCGATTGCCGCCCTAAATGGTGTGCATTGAGCTGGCTTACGTTTAATGCTCCCTAATGTGATGGGGGTGTGATCTCTGGATGTGTTGAGATGCGTAGTGATGGGCAGTGAGGTTAAGAATGCAGAGGGTGAAGCTGGGTGACCTGGGAATTGCATGCAGACCCTGACACGCCACAGGTGATCCTCAAGCAGGTGACAATGTGATTGGAAGCAGAGTCCATCCCCAGGATTCGTCGGGTCAATATGCACATAGGTGAGGGTCCTGTCAGAGAAACAGAAATAAATGGTGATCAGCTGGAGAGGCTTCCAGAAGCCCTGACTTGCTAAGTCGTATCACTCCTCAGCTCACCAGCATCCTCTCAGAAGTGTAGCACGTGGTGTGGCTGCCTGTCACCTTCCGGCAGATTCCCAGGACAAGGGCGAGTCTGGACTGAGAGAGCCGAACTTGCACTGCTGGTCCCACCCCATGCTGGAAACGGTGAGAGATTTAACTTGGGTTCTACTTAACACGGTGAAGCTTGCGGTGTCGCCAGTGACTTCAGAATCCCAAAAGGGCAGAAATCAATAATTTCCCTGAAGGGTCCTGGCCAGTGCTCCCTTCTTGACAGTACCATCGACAGCTGTTAACACAGAGGCAACAAAGAAAGACGAGGATCATTTTGAAATAATGCCCAATTTTGCATATTTACGTGATTTCCCAGCACACCTTACACTATCTGAATGTTCTCAGCATATCAAGTTGCTAAGCACTGAATCTGGGAGGGCAATCCTTAATTTGTGGGAGACTTATTTTGCTTACATTTCATGCATAATGACAAATCCCCAATTAGTCTATTTTAAGCAAAAGTACCTAGTATTTGTAATTTGTACAATAATAGTTGGGAATGCAAAAAGAGGCTAAGTCCACTCTCTGGTTAAGAAGCAGGTTTCTAGGCATGTAAATAATGCACTATCTTGATAAAGATTGTATACAAATTTGATACAAGGAGCCAATGAGATAGTTTCTGTCTAATGATCCTAGTCAATCTAATTAATGCATTCTGCTACATTACATTTTAAGAAGTGACCATTGTGTAATACACTTTGAAATATGCACAAGCTAATGGGATAAGATACAAAAATTATTATGCTGACAGTAAATCATATTACATTCCTAATAAGCATTAACTAGATAACTAGGTCAAAGCAGTATTATCTTAATTGATTTTTCAAAAGAAACCTGACAGAAAAATGTCAATGCTCGAATATTTCTTCATGCATCATTAAAACAAGATTGGCTTTTAACAAAAGAAGAGCCCTTCACAGAATTGATTCTTGCTTCGGGCTGCCTGCAAGTAAGTGTATTACATAAAAATCTATACAGGATATTAAAACAACACCGCTCTGCAAGACAGTTACAATTAAAAGCTGACACCCCCCAATGTGTCGGCCACAGTGGCTTGCCAGCAACCGTAAGAAAGTCTTCCTAGCCACTGGTGTAGGAGCGACAGACCCCTCTGCGGTTGGAGGGAAAGGCGCTGGTTATAGGAGTTTCTAATTAAGTCAGAACGCCTGTCCCTTCTCTGTTTTGAAACAGCACAGTTATTAAACAAATCTCACAGGATTACTCAGGAAACTCCATCAACATTACCCGGAGTCTGTAACGGGAGTTTTGGGCCTGCAGGTTCCTACAGAAGCTGTGGATGGGGCCGCATGACCAGTCTCCTGCAGCCCACGTTCGGGAGGAGAGCAGGTAGGTCCTTCCGGCCCTCACGAGGGGAGAGCGTTGGAGCTCAGCTTGGGTCAGGAGCACCGTCTGGTGGAGTGCTGTCTCAGCCAGGGGCTGATTCGGTTCAGCTCTTGGGCGGCTTCTTGCACTAGAGTCCTTTGTGCTTTACAGAAGTTTCCACTCTTGGCTGGGACCCTAAATTGTCACTGGCCCCAAGGACATCTGTCCCTGACTTATTCTCTGTGCTTTGCTTCCTGCAGCTAAGAATCAAACCAGTTCCACTTGCCTAAAGCAGGCCCACAAAGCAAGACAAAGATGGGGGCTTGTTCTTAACCCCTAAGGTGCTGAGCAAGCAGGGCAGACCCAGGCCAGGGCTGTCCCCGCAGAAGAGTCCCTGGTAGCACCTACTTTGGATAGCATTTTGTTGGTTACCTAGGAGGCTTCACCATCAGGATTCCAGGCCTTGGTTGAGAGGTTTGCTCTTCACTCATGGTAAAATGGTAAACGTTTCAAGAGGAAAATGCAGGCAAAAATGACACTGTTTTGTTGTTTTTAATTTTAGACAGAAGATAGCTGGAAAAAAATCACACGTTTCCTTAAACGACTTCTTTTCTTTCCTCCTGTACCCGGAAATGCCTCCAATCTCTCTTCCCCTTTTAGCTTTTTAAGTTCCAAATCACTTTTGTTTGGCCGATTAATCCTTTGGGTATAATTATTCCTTCTCTCTCTCTCTCTCTCTCTGCATATTTATTTTCATGTGAAGAACAAGTGGGGCTTTGTGGCTTGGAATGAAGACTGAAGACGTCTATAAAACAAACACTCTGGAATTGAGAGTTGGTTTATTCAAAGAACCACAGTCTTTAGATAATTGGCAAAATGAGATCTGTTGGTGACTATGAAGAAGGAATCTGTGTTAATCAGACAAAACTAGGCTGTGTGTTTGATATGGTTTTGGTTAATTCAGGACTTCACTGGGCAGACTTCTAATCTGCCAACTCTGTCAATTAACATGGCTTTACCTATGCGCATCTCCTTTCGCTAACAAAAAGGCGTGTTTCCATTAATAGAAACGCTTCCACCCAGGTACTGCCCCCATGACCCGGGCAGGTGTTTAATGTTCCTGAGCCTGCCAACCGTCCATGCCAACAGTAATAGCACCACACAGAGGTGCTGGAGACTGAATCAGGAGTGGGGAGAGATGAATATTGGCTGTTCCCAGTCGTCGGGGTCAGCAGACAATCAAGTTTGCTACAAGAATTAATCTTACAGCATCTATAACTTGCCTTTTAAACAACTTTGAAACCTTTTTATAGTAATTTTCCTCTAAAACATATTACATGATTCATTTCATTACAACGGAATGCAGGAGACATAATTTGATCTCTTTAAGGGGGGGCCTGGGAACCCCCAAATCCATGTGTTTATGAAGTGGTTACTCAGTGCCAAGCCCCATGGATCTGACGGTGAGCTCGAACCTCGCAGGGGAAGGGCAGGGGCTGGGGGCCTCTG
Source organism: Cebus imitator (assembly GCF_001604975.1). Taxonomy (NCBI): domain Eukaryota; kingdom Metazoa; phylum Chordata; class Mammalia; order Primates; family Cebidae; genus Cebus; species Cebus imitator. The sequence continues at coordinate 4,526,501 of NW_016107500.1, forward strand.
AATGTTGTACACCCAGTCCTGAGGTTCGGGCAGTCCTGGAAATTGAGGAGGATGATGAGGTAGCCTGACTCTCCAGGGAACAAATCAGCTGAGTAACTCGCTGTCTTCACTGCCTGATATCTGCAGCCCACTGCAGGTGCGGCCCTGCATTGTCGATTATGAGCTCATGAGCAAAGCTTCAAGGGAAACGCTGAGACACCCACATGATAGAAGAGGAAATGGAGGCACACGTGTCACCAGCACATGTGGATGCCACAGCTGGCACTTGCATTGTGTGACTTCTAAGCCTCTCACCCACAGGGGCGTGGCTCTGGGACCTAGCAGCTCTTTCCCGTCTCCGAGTACCTTGCCAGGAAAAGCGACGTGACCACAGGACCCCACTGTCTCCCGTCCTGCCCTGCTGGGTCCTAACCTGCCCACATCCCCTGCCCTTTCTCCCTCAGATTCTTCCACCTTCTCAGTGACCCACAGAACCAAATCACACCCAGTCTCTGGGGAAGCACATAGGGTGGTGAGACAGCCTGAGGTTTGAGTCAGACAGCTTTGAATTTTGGTCTTGCCGGGATTAAGCTGCTTTGCTTTCCTGTTTAATTACCTTTAAGATGAAGAAAGACTTGGAGCTCAGGAGGTTGCTGGGGGAATCAGGCATCAGGGAGAGCGTGTATTTAACAAATGGCGGCTGCTCATGTGAGATTCCTCTTGTCGATTCGCAACACTGCACCAAATTTCTCCAGTGGAACCCCACGGTGGCCAACCCCACGACTCAGAGACCTTCCCTTTCCTCTAGAGGCGCAGGCCTCAGCCTTAGCGAGGGTCCTCACCCCACTCCTCCCCACCTTCCAGCGCCCTTTGCACGAATCATGCTTCGGACGAGCTGAGTCTGGGCTTCTCCTGAGCCTGTAATCATCCCCCACCTCATTTTCACCCTCACTGCAGTTCCAGGTGGTTCACACGCTGACCCCAGCAAGGCTGCTTGGGGATTTCCCTGTCCCTTGTTTGAACTGAATATCCATCACGCTTCCTCCTTCCCTAGTAGTATGATTTGCATGCAGAATTAATGTCCGGCCCTTCACAGGCCTGCCCCTAATGGCCATGACCGCAGAGTTAAGCAATTTCAAGTGCAGGTAAGTTTTGAGTTTAATTTCTTATGAATTTTTAGGTGTTTAAAATAAAACCCTATTTTAAAAGCATACAGATTTTTAAATGTCTACCAATTTTAACTTTAGAAAAGTCGCTACCAATAAAATGTAACAGAGAAAATTTTCTTCCTATTGAAGTTTCCATTTATTTTCAAATTCATACAAAGAACATTGCAGGTCATTTATCTTTCAGTCAAAATGTATTTCCCGAGCTGGGAGTGGTGGCTTACACCTTTAATCCTAGCACTTTGGGAGGCCAAGGTGGGCAGATCCCAAGGTCAAGAGTTCGAGACCAGCTTGGCCAACATAATGAAACTTGGCCTCTAATAAAAATACAAAAATTAGCCAGGTGTGGTGGCGGGCACCTATAGTCCCAGATACTTGAGAGGCTGAGGCAGGAGAATTGCTTGAACCTGGAAGGCAGAGGTTGCAGTGAGCTGAGATCGCACCACTGCACTCCAGCCTGGGTGATAGATCAAGACTTCATCTCAAAAAAAACCAAACAAACAAAAAAAAACTATTCCCTAAATAAGGCTCACATAACTTTAGTTGCCTCCAATAGAATGTTTTTGTTTTATTCAGTCATCTCTTAGAAACTTAGAGAATTTTTAAATTCATCTGGACAGGCAATTGAGTGGGAAAGGCCAGGGACCAACCTGGAATCTGATCAACTTTATTTAAAAGTCTGCATATATATTATTAAATATATTATACTCATATATTTCTCATTTTAACAGCAGGTATATCTGTGGTGTTTATGTACCCATTATCATTTCAACTTATGTCATCCACAAGTAAGTTTTCTGTGGCAAACATATCTCTGGTTTAATTACAATTTAATGTACTCCCTTTCACATTTGATATCTGGAGTTCACATATTTAAGAAAGTCTCAAGTGGTCACATGCCACTACAGTTCATTTGAATCACATCACTATCAGACGTAATTTATAAAATATTGTAACACAGAAAAGCGTCCTGTACACTTAAAAATTGGGTATTGATATTGCATAGCTAGTAAAATATGGATAAATGATATTAATCTAATAATGTCCCTTAGGTATCATTAAAAAAATTACCTACATCAGGGTTTACACTTCATCCTTGAGGCAGAATTGGTTCTTCCATGTTTAGTGCTTCCTTCAGGAGCTCTTGCAAGGCAGGTTTGGTGGTGACGAAATCTCTCAACAATTGCTTGTCTGTAAAGGATTTTATTTCTTCTTCACTTACGAAGCTTAGTTTGGCCAGATATGAAATCCAGGGTTGAAAGTTCTTTTCTTTAAGGATGTTAAATATTGGCCCCCACTCCCTTCTAGCTTATAGAGTTTCTGCTGAGAGATCCACTGTGAGTATGTGAGTCTGATGGTCTTTCCTTTGTGGATATCTTGACCTTTCTCTCTGGCTGCCCTTAGTATTTTTTCCTTGGTTTCAACCCTGGTGAATCTGACGATTATGTGCCTTGGGATTGCTCTTCTTGAGGAGTATCTTTGTGGTGGTCCCTGTATTTCCTGGATTTGAATGTTGGCCTGCCTTGTTAGGTTGGGGAAGTTCTCCTGCATAATATCCTGAAGAGTGTTTTCCAGCTTGGATTCATTCTCCCTGTCACATTCAGGTACACTGATCAAGCGTAGATTAGTCTTTTCACATAATCCCATAGTTCTTGGAGGCTTTATTCATTTCTTTTCACTCTTTTTTTCTCTAATCTTGCCTTCTCGTTTTATTTCATTGATTGGATCTTCAATCTCTGATATCCTTTCTTCCACTTCATCGATTCAGCTGTTGATACTTGTGTTTGTCTCACAAAGTTCTCGTGCTGTGTTTTTCAGCTCCATCAGGTCATTTATGTTCTTCTCTGAGCTGATTATTCTAGTTATCATTTCATCTAACCTTTTTCCAAGGTTCTTAGTTTCTTTGCATTGGGTTAGAACATGGTCTTTTGACTCAGAGAAGTTTGTTATTACCCACCTTCTGAAGCCTGCTCTGTCAATTCGTCAAATTCATTCTCTATCTTGTTTCGCCCCCTTGGTGGTGAGTTGTAGTCCCTAGCAGGAGGAGAGGCATTCTGATCTTTGATGTATTTATCCTTTTTTGTGCTGATTTATTCCCATCTTTGTGGATTTATCTCCGTTTGACCTTTGAAGTTGGTGATTTCTAGAGGAACCTCTGAGTGGACGTCCTGCCCGTTGAGGTTAGAGCTATATATCCTGTACGAGGTGTTTTTGTTTACTTATTTTTTGCCTGGGGAGGCGCTGCTGGGCTGCCTCTGATTCAGCCAGGCTGCTGGGGGGGTCTTCCTGGAGTTTGTTTACGCAGGTGAGATGAGCCCCACCTTCCCAATGGTAAGGTCTTTCCTTCCCAGAGCTGGATCTTCCCAGTCAGGGTCAAACTGGCGTATTCCCTGCAAAACTCTCTAGCACGCGGGCTTCAGTTTGTTGGGTTTTGTGGGGTGGGACCCGCCAGGCAGTGTGTCCTGTTTCCCTGCTTTCAATTCTGCCTTTTTCTGTGGGACAGGTAGCTCCGTCCCATGGGCCTTAGTCCAAACTTCTGCTCAGGTCCCCGAGGACAACTTACGGCGCCAGGTAGGCCAGAGCTGTGGCTCAGCTTTGCACAGACAACCGGCGTGCCCCTCAGTCCCGTGGGGCTCTTGTGGACCTTGGGTTGCAGGAGGGATGGGGGAAGCGCAGAGCCTAGGGGGTGAAGTCCCTGACGCTCCGAGCCAGCTGCACCTGCTGAGTGGGGCTGTGCCCCGCCTCCTCCTGGTTCTCCCTCCCCAGGCTGCTCTCTCCCGGCTTCTGTCACCTTCCCTGGGCTGTCTGCACTGTCCTACCTGTCCCACCAAGCCCTCCGGGCCTCACTCACTGGGAGCTGCACTCCAGAGTTGCCCCCTCTCGCCCATCTTGGTGGCTCCTCAAAAATAATTTTAAACCCAAAGTGCATACCAAACTAAAGTATCATTCAACGTCTCCTCCTTGAGTTTTTAGCAAGTGTCATAAGCAAAAAGGAAGAGATCTGGTGCTGCTGTGAATATTGCTTCTATTTTAAATGATTCTGTTTCTAGGTATAGGTCTATTAAGAGCTCATTCTTAAGACAATTTTCATTTATTTTTGATTTATATAAAATAGCTATGTTTTGACCTTTCCTTTGTAGTTGGTTTGAACAGTCATTCAAACATAAAACACAAGAGATTTTTTGTTTGTTTGTTTTTGTTTTTAATTAAGACAGAATGTTTACATTATCCCATCATTGGCAGGAGAATAGTGAAGGTTGTGCTTCAATTTTAAAAGCACAAAAACGGAAATAAAGAGAATGAGAGAAAAAAATGTTAAGCAAAAATACTGGCAAACACAGATAAACTTGAAAAATAATGCTACTAAAATTGTCATGTGTGAGTTGAAAAATAATATGAAAATAATAGACTGAACAAAATACTAATGAATATAAACAAATGGTTGAGAATTAAATATTTTTTCACCAATAAAGTTTTAATGTTTAACTCTAAAATTTTATTGATGAAAAAAGTTAACAGAAAATTCACATAAAGCTATTGATTGGTTTTATAGAGTAAACAAATGTATTAGTCCATTTTCATTTCTATAAAGGAATAACTGACTGGGCAATTTATAAAGAAAAGAGATTCAGTTGGCTCACAGTTCTGCAGGCTGAGCAAGAAGCATGGTGCCAGCATCAGCTTCTGGGGAGGTCTCAGGAAGCTTCCAATCATGGCAGAAAGCCAAGGGGAGCCAACATGTCATTTGGCAGGAGAGGGAGCAAGAGGGAGGGGGAAGGCGCCACACACTTTCAAATGACCAGATCCCATGAGAACTCACTCACTATCACCAGGACAGTACCCAGGGGATGGCGCTGAACCATTCATGAGGGATCCACCCCGTGATTCAGTCATCTCCTACAAACCCCCACAGCCAAAACTGGGAGTCATAGTTCAACATGAGTTTTGGAGGGGACAAACCTCCAAACCATATAGTAAACATGTTGATGTTTTATATAAATAGGACATAAAAGTATCAAATTGACAATAAGGGGAAAATGAGTAAATAAGCCTAATTTAATGCAATGTGAAAAAAAGGAGACTAAAAAGAAATGAGAACACATGGCAAATCAAAAACGTAACATACAGTGACAGAGATAGCTCCAAATATGTTATCAATTAAATAAAGATATGAATAATAAAGTCCCTTATTCAAAGTTGTAGATTATCAGGAAGAAACAAATGGAAATCTATCTACATCCATTTTAAAAGAATAACTTGAAACATACAAAGAGGCAAAATTCGTGAAAATGAGTTATTTAAATAAACCTAACTAGTAAAACAAGACAGCATAACTGTCTCTGACAAATAAAATAGACTTTTTAGCAAACAGAAACACCTGGGGAAACAAAGAAAGTGTAAAAGTGGGCTGGGCGTGGTGGCTCACACCTGTAATCCCAGCACTTTGGGAGACTGAGGCAGGCAGATCAGGAGATCAGGAGTTCAAGACCAGACTGGCCAACATGGTGAAACCCCATCTCTACTAAAAAGCACAAAAATTAGCTGGGCATGGTGGCTCATGCCTGTAATCCCAGCTACTTGGGAGGCTTGGGTAGGAGAATTGCTTGAACTGGGACCTGGGAGGCGAAGGTTGCTGTGAGCCGAGATCGCGCCATTGCACTCCAGCCTGGGCTACAGAGTGAGACTCCATCTCAAAAAAAA
>NW_016107500.1:4532381-4552119 GCF_001604975.1 Cebus imitator
CACTTACCCTCTATGTACATAATGACATAGAGTCCACAGACAATGACAAATAGGCAAAAAAACAGTGGGCAAATCTGTCACCATCATCAGTGCTTTTAATAAAATATTCTAAAAATGAATGGAGCAAGAAAACAAAATTAGTAGCAATAAAAAATTTGAATAGTGCAAATTATCAAGCTTGATCAAATAAACACCCATAGAAACCTGTTCTCAAGGATTTCAAAACTCTCAGTTCCCTTTTTAAGTATATCCAACTTTTAAAACTTGAACATGCAGTGAGATTCAGAAAAGTTTTTAAGGGCCAAAAAAACTTTGTTATTTTCTATTAACAAAAAAATACCACGAGAAAGTAACACAAAATAATCACCAATACTAAAGCACTTAGAAGTTAAAAACTAAGACCCAAATAATTTACTACTAAAAGACAAAATTCTAGGAGAAATTAGAATATATTTCAAACTTAATAAAACCAAAGCACTTGGAGGGTACACCAACATAATATTTAGGGGAAAAGTTACTACTTTATATTCAAAATCTACAAAGGGATAGGGAATGAACAGTATTAATCAAATCAAAAATTTAGAAAAATGGAGTAAAAACAAATTTTAAAATATTATACAAAATAAAATGAATATAAATTACATATAAAATAGAGCATGTATAAAAGACATTTTACTTATAGACATAAAAATATTCAAACAGCGTAAATTGTTGATAAGAAAAAAGTTAATGTTCACATAATATTTTGACTATGAAATGCATTGGAGGGTAGAGTAGATATTTTTTAAAATCATACAGAATGAATTTCATGCCATTTTATAATGTTAGCCTTGATGCCAAGGCCAGAAAACAAAAAGCATAAAACATAATAATGATAATAAAATGATACCTAATGTTGACTAAGCTTTTTAGACACCAGGTGCCATTCTAAGCACTTCACTTTGATAAGCATTTAAAGCACTGACAAAATAGAGCAAGATAAATAATCTCCATTTTATATGTAAGACAACTGAAACACAAAGAGTTTGGAATAATTTTCAGTTTTTTAGTTATTTGAATTAAATCACCAATTACATAATTATTATAGTATTTGTCAATATTTTATATATGTAATACATATTCATGTCTTCAATTATGTATATGAAATGTATATGGGTACATATGTGTGTATGTGATATTTCTATACACATATATATAATCCTAAATAAAATTTATGCAAACAAAACCTAGCAAGATAGATTACAACCTTGGTATGGAGAATAATTTATTTCACAGGACAAAATTTATATGAATCATAATAGAAATATTTGATAAACATGGCTACATTATTTATAACTCTTATGTAATAAAACATAGTATAATCAACATTAAAATACAAGTAATATAATAATAGTACGTATATTTTTTTTTACCAAAAGGGAGATTTGTATCTAGAAAATATGAAAAGGCTTTTAAATATATAGCAGACAATTGACAGATGAGAAAATCTTATGCATTCAAACATAAACAGATGTTCAATCCTGCTAGCCAGTGAGAAGTAATTAACAATGAAATGCAATGTACAGCAATGTAAACTAAAATAACAATGAATAATATTTTATTCACCAGTTCACTGGAGAGTGGAGCTTCAATCAATGCTGGTAGGAATGGAGATGAGCACAACGCTCTGGAGAACTGGACAACCCACAGTAAAGAAAAAAGCAACCGTACCTGGAATACTACTCAGTCATGGAAAAGAATGAAATCGTGTCTTTTGCAGTAAAATAGATGAAACTGGAGCCCATTATCTTAAGAGAAACAAGCCAGGAACAGAAAGACAGATAGTACATATTTTCACTCCTAAATGGGTGCTGAAAATGTATTCACGTTGACATAGACAGTGGAATGATAGAAAATGGAAATTTAGAAAAAGGAGGAGGTGGGAGAAGGGAGGATGATGAAGAGCTGATTAATGGGTACAATATACACTGTTTGGGTACTGGATATCCTATAAGAGCCAATTTGACCATTACACAATCTACTTATGTGACGAAATTACACACACAGCCTATAAATTTGTCAAAAAATATTTCTTTAAAATATAAATTACCTTCTTCCTTCTACTTGTGAGGTGTTTATTGATATTGTTCTATCTTTAAGATGGAGAATTCATACTTTAGAAATTTTAGTCATTCTGTTTTTAAAAAATAAGGATTTAAAGCTAAATATTTCTGCTGAAGTACTGTTTTGCTCCATGTCATGACTTTTGATACATTTTATTTTTAATGTTTAGTTTTAGTTTTATTTTTTAAATTCCATCATCATTTATTTAACCCATAAGTTAACACATGTGGGTTTTTATATTTCCAAACAGAACTTTACACTTAACTGTTTATTTTCTTCTAAATAAATTGTTCTGAATGTTTTCACTTTAGACTAATTTTGCCTGTTCTACAATTTTGTGTAAATTAATGTATATTATATGTAATTTTTAATTCAACTTCTTCCACTCAACATTATGAATGTGAAATTTGTCCGTGTTGTTTATTGCAAGAGTAGTTAATTCCTCATCACTCAGTGATATTCTACTGCATGAATATATCAACTCATTTGTCTATTGCCTATTGACAGACATTTGGGTTGTTTCCAGGGTTTACCTACTGTTAATGAAATGATTCCAACCATGAAAAATATAACCTATGACCCAGAAATTCTGCTTTTAAGAATATGCGTTATTGCAATCTCCCATTAAAAGAATTGTAAAATCATGTTCCAGATACAGATTGCTAATCTTATGCCATGTTTACACAATTATACATAAGTCATTTCTGTTGTACTATAAATGTGTATTAGATAATATATTGTCACACTCATTTTAAAAATATGTTTAATTAAATAAAAATATATAATGAATATCATCAATGATAAAATATATGAACAAACTCTCTAAATCTCATAAATATTTTATTGTTTCTTTTAATGAATTCACATTTCTATTTCACTTCTAAAGAAATGTATGCTGGCTGGGTGCAGTGGCTCACACCTGTAATCTCAGCACTTTGGGAGGCCAAGGGAGGAGGATCACTTGGAGTCAGGAGTTCAAGACCAGCCTGTCTGACATGGAGAAACCCATCTCTACTAAAAATACAAAAAAATTAGCTGATGTGGTGGCACATACCTGTAGACCCAGCTACTCAGGATGCTGAGGCAGGAGAACTGCTTGAACCTGGGAGATGGAGGTTGCAATGAGGCAAGATCACACCTCTGTACTCCAGCCCAGGCAACAGAGTGAAGGCTTTTTCTTGGAAAAAAAGAAAAGACATGTATGCTAATTATTTACTTTGTTGAAATTTGTTACCCTATCATATATTCCTGCAAAATATAAAAAATTACAAATTTTAAATATTTTGTGCTTGTAGTGATCTAGGTGATAAATTTATATTATTTGATAATCATTTAGCAGAATTAATGACAATGTTCAAATAAATAGAAAGTGATAATTTATCTCCAATACGTGATTCTGGCATTGACACGTCAGAAGAGAATATAGAAACTTACTTCTTCTTCCCTGGTAACACACAGAGTGTGCGGCTGAGACACTCATCAAGATGTGGGTGCTAAGTCAATTCTCATTGCTAAGAATGGAGAAAATGAAAAAGGCACAGAGAAGCTGATATTTCAGAGCATGCACTTTATGATTTATAAAATAAATAGGACAAAAATAAATATAGATCAATACTAGACAGGTAAATAGATGCATGGATAAACAGATAGTTGGAGACAGACAACAGACAGGGTTCAAAGCCTTTCCATGTGCTTTCTGCTGTGAGGAATTAGGGTTTCACAACCTTCAATAGTATTTATTTAAAATATTGGCTGTTTTCACGGGAACGTCTGTCTCAGCTCAAGTCGCTATAATCAAATGCTATAAACTGGGCAGCTTCATCAGCTTAGTGTGGGAGGCTGGGAAGTCCCAGATAAGGCACGGACAGACTTGGCGTCTGCTGATGATTCACTTTCTGGCTCATAGATGGCCGCCTTCTTGCTGTATCTTCACGTGTTGAAGAGGCTCTGGTCTCTTCATCTTCTTTTCTTTTTCTGATAAAACGGACTTTATTTATTTATTTTACATATATATATTTCTATTGTACCTTAGGTTCTGAGGTACATGTGCAGATCATGCAGAATTGTTGCATAGGTACATACATGGCAATGTGGTTTGCTGCCTCCATCCCCCCTTCTCCTCTATCTGGCATTTCTCCCCATGTTATCCCTCCCCAACCTCCCTACCTCCCACTGTCCCTCCCCTATGTCCCCCCCAGCAGACCCCAGTGTGTGATGCTCCCCTCCCTGTGTCCATGTGTTCTCATTATTCAACACCCGCCTATGAATGAGAACATGCGGTGTTTGATTTTCTGTTCTTGTGTCAGTTTGCTGAGAATGATGGTTTCCAGATTCATCCATGTCCCTATAAAGGACACAAATTGATCGTTTTTTATGGCTGCATAATATCCCATGATGTATACGTGCCACATTTTCCTTGTCCAGTCTATCATCTATGGTCCTTTGGGTTGGTTCCATATCTTTGCTGTTGTAAACAGTGCAGCAACGAACATACATGTGCATATGTCTTTATAATAGAACAATTTATAATCCTTTGGATATATACCCAGTAATGGGATTGCTGGGTCAAATGGAATTTCTATTTCTAGATCCTTGAGGAATAACCACACTGTCTTCCACAATGGTTGAACTAATTTACATTCTCACAAACAGTGTAAAAGTGTTCCTATTTCTCCACATCCTCTCCAGCATCTGTTGTCTCCAGATTTTTTAATGATCACCATTCTAACTGGCCTGGGATGATATCTCAATGTGGTTTTGATTTGCATTTCTCTAATGACCAATGATGATGAGCACTTTTTCATATGTTTGTTTGCTTCATATATGTCTTCTTCTGAAAAGTGTCTGTTCATATCCTTCACCCACTTTTGGATGGGTTTGTTTGTATTTTTTCTTATAAATCTGTTTTAGTTCTTGGTAGATTCTGGATACTCTCCCTTTGTCAGATGGATAGATTGCAAAAATATTTTCCTATTCTGTTGGTTCCTGGTTCACTATAATGATTGTTTCTTTTGCTGTGCAGAAGCTCTGGAGTTTAATTAGATCCCATTTGTCAGGAAGGGGTCCAATTTCCGTTTTCTGCACATGGCTAGCCAGTTTTCCTGACACCATTTATTAAACAGTGAATCCTTTCTCCATTGCTTGTTTTTGTCAGGTTTGTCAAAGATCAGATGGTTGTAGATGTGTGGCATTGCCTCCGAGGCCTCTGTCCTGTTCCATTGGTCTGTATCTCTGTTTTGGTACCAGTACCATGCTCTTTTGATTACTGTAGCCTGGTAGTATATTTTGAAGTCAGGTAGCGTGATGCCTCCAGCTTTGTTCTTTTTGCTTAGAATTGACTTGGCTATGCGGGCTCTCTTTTGTTTCCATATGAAGTTTAAGGAAATTTTTTCCAGGTCTGTGAAGAGGGTCATAGGTAGCTTGATGGAGATAGTGTTAAATCTATAAATTACTTTGGGCAGTATGGCCATTTTCACAAGATTGATTCTTCCTAACCATGAGCATGGAATGTTTTTCCATCTGTTTGTGTCCTCTCTTATTTCCTTGATCCATTGGTTTGTAGTTCTACTTGAAGAGGTCGTTTACATCCTTTGTTAGTTGTATCCCTAGGTATTTTATTCTCTTTGTAGCAATTGTGAATGGCAATTCATTCTTGATTTGGCTCTCTTTTAGTCTGTTATTGGTGTATAAGAATACTTGTGATTTCTGCACATTGATTTTGTATCCTGAGACTTTGCTAAAGTTGCTTATCAGCTTAAGGAGATTTTGGGCTGAGACAACGGGGTCTTCTAAATATACAATCATGTCACCTGCAAATAGAGACAATTTGACTTCCTTCTTTCCTAATTGAATACACTTTATTTCTTTTTCTTGCCAGACTGCTCTTGCTAGAACTTCCAGTACTATACTGAATAGGAGTGGTGAGAGAGGGCATCCTTGTCTAGTGCCAGATTTCAAAGGGAATGTTTCCGGTTTTTGCCCATTCATTATGATATTGACTGTGGGTTTGTCATAAATAGCTTTTATTTTTTGAGATACATTCCACCGATACCTGGTTTATCAAAAGTTTTTAGCATAAAGGGCTGTTGAATTTTGTCGAAGGCCTTCTCTGCATCTATTGAGATAATCATGTGGCTTTTGTCTTTGGTTCTGTTTATGTAGTGAATTACGTTTATAGACTTGTGTATGTTGAACCAGCCTTGCCCCACCAGGATGAATCCTACTTGATCATGATGGTTAAGCTTTTTGATGTGCTGTAGCATTTGGTTTGCCAGTATTTTATTGAAGATTTTTGCATCTATGTTCATCATAGATATTGGCCTGAAGTTTTCTTTTTTTGTTGAATCTTTGCCAGGCTTTGGTATCAGGATGATGTTGGTCTCATAAAATGATTTGTGAAGGATTCCCTGTTTTTGTATTGTTTGGAACAGTTTCAAAAGGAGTGGTACCAGCTCCTCTTTGTATGTCTGGTAGAATTCGGCTGTGAACCTGTCTGGACCTGGGATTTTTTGGTTGGTAGGCTATTAATTGCTGCCTCAACTTCAGCCCTTGTTATTGGTCTCTTCAGGGTTTTGACTTCTTCCTGGTTTAGGCTTGGGAGGGTGAAAGTGTCCAGGAATTTATCCATTTCTTCCAAGTTTACTGGTTTATGTGCATAGCATTGTTTGTAGTAATCTCTGATGGTAGTTTCTATTTCTGTGGAATCGGTGGTGATATTCTCTTTATCATTTTGTATTGCATCTATTTGATTCTTCTGTCTTTTCTTTTTTCTTAATCTGGCTAGTGGTCTATTTTGTTGATCTTTTCAAAAAAAAAGCTCCTGGATTTATTGATTTTTCGAAGGGTTTTTTTGTGTCTCTATCTCCTTCCGTTCTGCTCTGATCTTAGTTATTTCTTGTCTTCTGCTAGCTTTTATTTTTTTTTTCTTTTGATCTTGCTCCTCTAGCTCTTTCCATTTTGATGATAGGGTGTCGATTTTAGATCTTTCCTTTCTTCTCATATGGGCATTTATTGCTATAAATTTCCCTTTAGTCACTGCTATAAATGTGTCCCAGAGATTCTGGTATCATGTGTACTCATTCTCATTGGTTTCAAAGAACATCTTTATTTCTGCCTTCATTTCATTGTTTATACAGTCAACATTCAAGAGCCAGTTGTTCAGTTTCCATGAAGTGCTGTGGTTCTGAATTATTTTCCTAATTCTGAGTTCTAATTCGATTGTGCTGTGGTCTGAGAGGCTGTTTGTTATGATTTCTGTTCTTTTGCATTTGCTGAGGAGTGATTTACTTCAAACTGTGTGGTCAATTTTAGAGTAGGTGTGATGTGGGGCTGAGAAGACTGTATATTCTGTGGATTTGGAGTAGAGAGTTCTGTAGACATCTTTTAGGTTTGCTTGGTCCAGATCTGAGTTCAAGTCCTAGATATCCTTGTTAATTTTCTGTCTTGTTGATCTGTCTAATATTGACAGCGAAGTGTTAAAGTCTCCTACTATTATTGTGTGGGAGTCTAAATGTCTTTGTAGATTGCTAAGAACTTGCTTCATGTAGCTGGATAGTCCTCTAATGGGTGCATATATAATTAGGATTGTTAGTTCTTCTTGTTGCATTGATCCTTTTACCATTATGTAATGCCCTTCTTTGTCTCTTTTGGTCTTTGTTGGTTTAAAATCTATTTTAACAGAGACTAGGATTGCAACTCCTGCTTTGTTTTACTCTCCATTTGCTCGATAAATCTTCCTCCATCCCTTTATTTTGAGCCTACGTGTGTCCTTGTACATGAGATGGGTTTCCTGAATACAGGACACCAATGGGTTTTGACTTTTTATCCAATTTGCTAGTCTGTGTCTTTTGATTGGGACATTTAGGCCACTTACATTTAAGGTTAATATAGTTATGTGTGAATTTGATCCTGACATTTTGATGCTAGCTGGTTGTTTTGCCCATTAGTTGATGCTACTTCTTCACTGTGTCAGAGGTCTTTGCCAATTGGTACGTTTTTTGAGTGGGTGGTACTAGTCCCTTTCTGGGTTTAGTGGTTCTTTCAGGATCTCTCATAAGGCAGGCCTGGTGGTGATGAAATCTCTCAGCAATTTCTTGTACATAGAGGATTTTATTTTTCTGTTGCTTATGAAGCTTAGTTTTGGCTAGATACGAAATTATAGGTTGAAAGTTCTCTTCTTTAAAGATGTTGAATATTTGCCCCCACTCTCTTCTGGCTTGTAGGGTTTATGCTGAGAGATCCTCTGTGAGTCTGATGGGCTTCCCTTTGTGGGTACCCTTATCTTTCTCTCTGGCTGCCCTTAGCATTTTTTCCTTCATTTCAAACCTGGCAAATCTGACAATTATGTACCTTGGGGTTGCTCTTCTTGAGGAATATCTTTGTGGGGTTCTCTGTATTTCCTGGACTTGAATATTGGCCTGCCTTGCTAGTTCGGGGAAGTTCCCCTGCATAATACCCTGAAAAATGTTTTCCAATTTGGATTCATTCTCCCTGTCACATTCAGGTACACTGATCAAGCATAGATTAGGTCTTTTCACATAATCCCATATTTCTTGGAGGCTTTATTCATTTCTTTTCACTCTTTTTAATCTAATCTTGCCTTGTTGTTTTATTTCATTGTGTTGATCTTCAATCTCTGATATCCTTTCTTCTGCTTGGTCAATTCAGCTATTGAAACTTGTGTATGCTTTGCAAAGTTTTCGTGTTGTGTTTTTAGCTCCAGGAAGTCATTTATATTCTTCTCTAAGCTGTTGATTCTCCTTAGCATTTTTGTCTAACCTTTCTTCAAGGTTCTTAGTTTTTTTGCATTGGGTTAAAACATGATCTTTTGACTCAGAGAAGCTTGTTATTACCCACCTTCTGAAGTCTGTTTCTGTCAGTTCATCAGATTCATTCTCCATCCAGCTTTGTTCCCTTGCTGTTGAGGAGTTGTGATCCCTTGGAGGAGGAGACACATTCTGGTTTTTGGTGTTTTCATCCTTTTCCCACTGGTTTCTTCCCATCTTCATGTATTCATCTACCTGTGGTCTTTGTAGTTAGTGACTTTTGGATGGGATCTCTGAGTGGAGGTCCTTTTTGTTGATGTTGAAGTTATTTCTTTCTGTTTTTTAATTTTCCTTCTAAAAATCAAGCACCTCTGCTGTAGGACTGCTGGAGGTACACTCCAGACCCTGCTTGCCTGGGGATAACCTGCAGTGGCTGCAGAACAGTAAGGGTTGCTGCCAGTTTCTTCTTCTGTTATCTTCCTCCTAGAAGCTTACCTATCAGATTTCAGCCTGAGGTCTCCTTTATGAAATGTCTCTTTGGCTATATGGAAGTCAAGGAGCTACTTGAGGAGTCAGTCTGTCCCTTATAGGAGCTCAAGTGTTGAGCTGGGAGTTCTATTGTTCTGTTCAGAGCTGCTGGGCAGGTACCTTTAAGTCTGCTGCAGTGGAACTCATAACCTCCTTTTTTCCCAGGTGCTCTGTCCTCAGAATGTGGAGCTTTATTTATAAGATCCTTACATGCTGCTGCCTTTTTTCACAGATGCCCTGCCCAGCAAGGAGGTAGTCTAGTCACAGTCTGCCAGCAGAGGCATTGCTGAGCTGCCATGGGCTTCGCCCAGCTGATGTGTGAACTTCCTTGTGGTTTGTTTACAGAGGTACAGTTGGAATTGCCTCAGTAATGGCGGACTGCCTCAGTAAAGGCAGATTGCCTCAGTAATGGCGGACTGCCTCAGTAGTGGTGGACTGCCTCAGTAATGGTCCCCTCCCCACACTGAGCTGGACCATCCCGGGTCCAGCTGTGCTTGCTGTGAAACTTGCAACCCAGAGCATTTCAGATTGCTGGTCTTTGTTGGGGTGGGACCCGCTGAGCCAGATTACCTGGCTCCCTGTTTCACCCCCCTTTTTTTCAGTTGAATGGGTGGCTCTGTCTCCCAGGCATTCCAGGCACCATTTGAAATGGCTGCCCAGATTTGTGTGAGTTTTTGTGCGGAGACCCACAGTGCTGGCTGAAACATCTGTGCTGGAAACTCGTAGGACTTTTCAGCCCAAGAATCTCCTGGTCTGTGGGCAGTAAAAACTCATTTAGAAAAGCAGTGATCACTCACCCTCTGTGTTGTTCTCCCTGGGAGCTGCATTCCAGAGTTGTTCCTATTTGGCCATCTTGGATCTCCCCCAAAATGGACTTTTCTTTTTTTCTTTTTTTTTTTTAGAGATAGGATCTCACTATTTTGCCCAGGCTGGTTTGGAACCCCTAGCCTCAAGTGATCCTCCCCCTTTGACCTCCCAAAGTGCTGGGATTACAGGTGTGAGCCATCATACTTAGCCTCTTCCTCTTCATATAATGTCACTAATTCCATCTTGGGGCCTCCACCCTCCAGGCCTTATCAAAACCTAATCGCCTTCCAAATCCCCACATCTTAATACCATTACATTGGAGATTAAGACTCCAATGTACTAAATTTGGAGACACATTCATTCTATAGCAAGGCCCTCAGGAGCATTGTATCCTTGACAACAGTATGGACATAGAATAAACAACATCATTAAGTAATGTTCATCATGTCTGTTGTTAGTCAATACTTCAGGAGGCCAAACACATTCAAACACATCTCCTTTATAATTTTATTTTTAGTGTGAGTGGGTGAAAGATACTAATATTTCAAAGTGTCCCTTTGTTTGTTTTCCTAGAGGACTTCACATTGCAGAAAAATTTATTGTAGTAAGATTGAGAATGGAAAAATTATCTACCCTTACTTGTAAATTGGAGAAAGTTGTAGAAGGGAAGAAAAAAAAAGCAGAAAAGAAAACTGTAACTGAGAATAGAATAAATAGCAAAATTGTTTATTTAAATGTAGGCCTATAGAAAACTGTGTTAAATATAAGCAGCCTAAATCTTTAGTTAAATAACAGGGATTATAAGATTGAAAAAAGAGCAATACTCAAATACATGTCATCTACAAAAAAAATCTGCTTTACTTTAGCCTGGGTAACAGAGTGAAACCCCATCTCAAATAAGCAAACAGACAAAGAGAAAAGAATAAAGAAAGAAATCCCCTAAGAAATACAAAATTTCAAAGTAAAGGGGTAGAAATATTTGTATCATGCTAACACTAAGCAGAAAGCTTTGATGGCAATATAAGTAAAAAAGTAGATGTAGAAAGCTAAATAGTAATGGGGATTTAAAGGGACATTTGACAATGATAAAGAGGACAAATTATCAAGAAGACAAAACAACCATAAACACATATGCAGCAAATAACACATTCAAAAGACAAGAAGCTAACTTACAGAACTGAAGAGAGAAATAAGAAAAAAATCTATAACTTTGTAGATTTTAGTAGTCATCTTTTAATAACTAGTAGAACAAAGAGACAAAAATGTCATCAGTAACACTATCAACCTACTTGACACATGATGGGCCTTCATGACTCAGTCAGTTCCCCAAAGGCCCTATCTCTTAACTCCACCATAATGGGGATCAGTTCAACATGAAGTTTGGAGAAACACATTTAAACCATTGAAGTTCATAAGGCTGAGACATTCATGCAAAACTACCAGTACAGTTTTGAACCCATTCCTCTCATCTAGTTTCAGAAAATCATTTTCCAAAATATGGGGAGGTTGGCAAAAGCAGTTTATTCCACAGTCATCAAGATTCTATGTAAAACACGCACAGATCTTGGTGGTGAATCTGAAGCCACCAAGGTGTCTTCCGGTGTGCTCCTGGTTACTGTTGCTGTATCGTCATGCTGCAGCCAGGTACAACACCGATCAAGCCCCTCCTGACGGGCTTTAAATGCACCATACTTACATATCCCACAGACTCCTGCAGCTTAGCTTGTAAATAGCACACCTTCTCATAAACTATTTCAGTGGGTTCCCCAAAATCAATTGCAACTTTTTGACCACACTGAAGGGAAATGGAAAAATAGGGAAAAGGGACTCTTTCTAAAATGTCCTTCTGCTCCTTTTGCTGAATGGTTTTAAAAGTAGGCTTTTCCTCTCAGTTTTCAAGATAATAATGCATATCCAATATGCAATGGAGTTGAACTTAGGGCACACATGTTTAGCTCTTATATGGGTTCGTTTTCCTTTGGATATGGGTGGGTAGGTTGCAGCCTGGTGTCTATGCACTGCAGAGGGCCTGGTGCACACTCAACCCCTTCATATCCACCTGAAGGGGGGTACAGTCCATAGTTCACACAGAGTAGATTGACATGTATGTTTCCTAATGCACTTATCGGGGCCTCTCATGGGCTGAATTGGGATTTCTTCCAATTCCTGATGTTGTTTTTCTTTTATTAACTCTTTCTTCTTATGCACCATCTTGATTATTTTAGTTGCACTGTAGAAAAGAAAATATCAGGCTCTGATAGTTAAGTGTCCATTTAAGTCAGCATTTTCTTAATTTTATTTTTAACAGCAACAAAACACCTTTGGAAAAAAAAATTAAATATCCCAATCTAACCTTTTTCAGGTGGCTACCTTAACTTTATTTCTTACTAAAGAAAATAACCATTAAAAATAAAATTATTACTAACACCCAAATGAATTGTTCTAGTATAGGTTCTTGCAGCCTTTGAGAGCTGCATTTCTTACTGTAACACAGTAGTGCAGAAACATCACTTTTCCTCCCTTCACTCCTCAGCACCCCTGCTCACAGGCTATTTACGTTTTTGGCAATGCACCGGTCAAGGCCACCCGTGGTCTCCCCAAGACACAGTTGACCAATGTTGGCCCTTACAAAATAAGAGGACAGATTGTCTTATACATGTGTCCTGAGAATCAGAAATATATCTGTGACGCAAGATCAGACAATCAGACACACTGTTTTTTTTTTTTTTTTTTTTGAGGGTTCATATACCACATCTATGTATGTAAATGTTTTGTATTTCTGACAATTTGGAGCTCTGTGTTGGTACATATGAGAACATTCTTCAACTCGAAGCGTATTGCTCAGCTGCAGAGGCCCACTGAGAACCTGGTGCCCAAGTGATAACACAGAGCATGCCGTGAGAGCTCGTTACCACAGCAGAAGAGCCTATAAATTTTACTGTAAGAGTGCTGACCTCTTATTTATTCTCTTTAACTTTACCTTGGACAGGCAGAGCGCCCATCTTAGGTAAAGTAGAGCATTGTGGAGGCTTCTATTGGGGAACGTTGGCTATTGGCCTTGGGAGCGAGATAAAATTTCTATTCAATTATAAAAAAAAAAATTAAATCTGTAAATATATTAGCAGTGAACAAGATTTTCACATAAATTGCTTAAATTAGCTTAGTTTATGTAACAGCAATGTGCCTGTCACAGTTCTATACATATAGATTTAAAGGGATACTATTAAAATACTTCTTATAAATTAATCACTCATTTTTTAAACGAGTGGACTTGTTTTGTAAATCCGATTCTCAAAGTATGTATGTACAGTGAAGTGCATCTATAGTTCCAGCACTTTGGGAGGCCGAGGCGGGTGGATCACGAGGTCAAGAGATCGAGACCATCCTGGTCAACATGGTGAAACCCCGTCTCTACTAAAAATACAAAACATTAGCTGGGCATGGTGGTGCGTGCCTGTAATCCCAGCTACTCAGGAGGCTGAGGCAGGAGAATTGCCTGAACCCAGGAGGCGGAGGTTGCGGTGAGCCGAGATCGCGCCATTGCACTCCAGCCTGGACAACAGAGCAAGACTCCATCTCGAAACAAGAAAAGAAAATTGACAAGTGAAAAGTTACCCGTGTTTTAGTCATGTTACTTTTTGCTGTTGATTTGTAGCAGCTCCTAATATATTTAGGATATTAATTCCATCACATTTATAATTTGCAAATATTTTCCCCATCCTATATGCTGCCTTTTCATTCTGTTGATTGTGTCCTTTGCTTGCAGAAGCTTTTTTAGTTTGAGCAAGCTTAGTCTCACCTGCCTATTTTTGCTTCTGTTTCCTGTGCTTTGGGGTCATATCAAGAATATCACCTCCAAACCAATGTCTGGAAGATGCTCCCCTATGCTTTCTTCTAGGATTTTGCAGTTTGGGGTCTTACATTTAAGCCTCTTATCCAGCTGGAGTGGATTTTTGTGTCTGGTATAACGGTCTAATTTCATTCTTTTGCATGATCCAGTTTCCTCAACCATTTGCAGAAGAAATAGTCTCCTGCTGCTGCCCCACCACCAGGCCTGTGTTCCCTGGGATGATCTACTGGAGACGACACAGGCCCCGAGGGGGTTACCCAGGGTCCTGCGCACGTGGCTCTAGGTCAGCCAGATGGAGGGCAATCCCAGCCAAAATCAGCAGAGCCGCCTAACTCAAGTGTAGCAACCACAGGTACAGCAGTGAACTGAGATCAGTCAAACGCAGCCCAGAGCTGCTCACCCAGACCAGACTCACAAATAGGACAGTGTCTGTACTGTCTGCCATTGAGGACCTGGGGGTGCCATCACTGTGGCATTTTCTCAGGCCATGTAGTCCTGGGGACACTGTTGGTCAATATGCCCAGCCATAGGGGAGTGGCGCAGGAATTGAGCGGGACCCCCAGGTCCTCACTTCACAGGGACTTGCACTCCAAGCACACTGTGAGAAGACAGCCCTCCTCCAGGAAGCAGCACTCCACACTGCTGTTCTTGAGCTCCCCGAAAACCAACCACCACCCTGGTTCCTGCCCTTCTAAACCCAGTTCCTCCATGGGGCACCCATCTATCCCATACAGCAAGACATTCTCCCTGTGCACTTTTGGTCATCGTCTGTTTATTTTTCTTGCACCCTGTGAAATTTGAGCATGGACTTTGCTGTGCTCCAGGAAGAACAGGAGAGGGGAAGGCCTAGTCCTACTGCTGAGTAAAGTGGGGACGAGTGTCATTTACGTTGCCTGAGCTTGACTCTTAGCTCCTCCATACCAGATCACTTGGGGCAAATCACTTACTCTTTCTTAATCTCAGTTTCTCATCCACAAAGTAGAGTTAATAATGTTTTTTTTTGTTTTTTTTTTTTAAAGTGCTTTAAGCATTAAATGAGATACTAGATGCCATGTCCTTAGCACGATGCCTGGTTATTGTCACTTCTCTTTCCTTTCCTGCGGCCTAAGGGGGGAGAAACCATTACCCAAGCAACTGCAATGCTGCACCGTAAGGACAAGGGCTGCCGGCTTATCATTGAGACCAAGAAAGCCTGTGTCAGGGAGCATCTGTCCCATATTTCAGAGATCCAGGAAATTTCATGAAAGAAGGGGCAGCCATCTTGGGAACCAAAAGACGATGTGGCTCTTAGCAGAGAGAAAGTGTGGGGAGGAGAAGAGCTGCTGCCAGACAAACTCAGAGGTGTGGAGAAGGTAAGCCCCAAGGAACAAGGTAAAAAGAGCATGCTCGGTTGCTGGGCTGGGAAGTGGGTGACAGGGGACAGGATGTCCAGAATTTCAGACAAACTAAAAGCTGCGGGGGACACTGAACTCCAAGGAACAGGATGAAATGAACACACTCAGACACTGGGCTGCGGAGGCCCAGGATGGGGGATGTGGAACAAGATGTCCAGACATTCAGACCAACCCAAAGTTGTGGGGGAAGCTGAACATTGAGGCACAAGATGAAATGAGCATGCTCAGGCACTGGGCTAGGGGGATGTGGGATAGGACATTAGGCTGCAGAGTCAGCCAAAGGCAATGCCTGAAGAGGGCTGGTTGAAACCCTCAGAGTTGGGATTCTGTGCTAAGAACAAAAGGAGACCCAGAGAGAGCTGCAGCAGAATCACACGTGCCACTGAGCATAGTCACCCTCACTGTCGTGGAGAAAGGATTGGAAGCAGTAAAACAGCAGATGGAGGGGGAACGCGGAGGCCGGTTCAGGGACCCAAGTCAACTGTGTGGGCCCCAGACCAGAGTAGGGGTGGAGGAAAATGGACAACTTGGGGGAACACGTACCATGGGATCACTATGACTTGGTGATTGCTGTGTTGTGGGGGAGAGGTTTATGGTTTGGATGGCCAGATAGGGAGTGGAAGAGAAACAGCATGTTAGGGGTGGGAGAATGCGTGGATATTAAGAGTTAAGGTTTGGGTGCTTCAAATTTGTGATACTGGTGTGACATCCGAGAAGAGGTGGCTGAGAGACAGCTGGCTCTGCAAGTTTGGAGCTCTAATGAGAGATCAGCACTGGTAGATGCCCTGGGGTCCTTGAGATTGGGTGATGTCTGGCTTGAAAGAAAAACCAGATCATGGGGGAGTCTGAGAATGAGGAGGCTGGAGCAGACCTTCCAACCTCACACTGTGCACACCAGACCCTGGCAGCTCTCAGACCTGCAGAAGATCCACCTCTTCTTTCCCATGCCCTCTACTCTGCAGCAGGTCAGAAGGTAGTTTAGTGGGCTCTGAAGACCCTGCCGGCAGTAAGTGTTCTTCAAGAACACTATGGAGATGCACGTAGCCAAGCACAGGGGATGGCCCACAGTCCTGAGATCTCCCTCAAGTGTGGGTGGGAAAATGCTTGTATTTGCTTTCTGTTTTGGGGATCCTTCTTTATAGGGGAGTGATATGGTTTGACTCTGTGTTCCCACCCAAATCTGATCTCAAATTGTAATCCCCATGTGTCGAGGTTGGGAGAAATTGGATCCTGGGCGTGGTTCCCCCATGCTGTTCTCCTGATAGTGAGTGAGTTTCCATGAGATCTGATGGTTTATCCATGTTTAGAGGCTCCTCCTGCCTCTCTCTCCTGTCGGCTTGTGAATAAGGTGCCTGCTTCCCCTTCTGCCATGCCTATAAGTTTCCTGAGGTCTCCTCAGCCATATGGAAATGTGAGTCCGTTAAACCTCTTTCCTTTAAAATTACCCAGTCTCAGGGAAGATTTTTATAGCAATGTGAAAATGAACTAATTTAGTGAGTTTGTTAGTAGCTTGCATTTCTGACAAGTAAAATGTTACTATAATATTTCTATATTTTGGTGAGAAACAAGTTAAAAGGAGAGAGTATATCCCCATATTATATGGAGAATACCCCTCAGTGCTGGCATGATTGATGGAAGAAAATCACTGTCATGAATATTCTTGTATCCAAAGTTATCTTCATTCATTCTTTCTCTGGCAGATAGTGGGTGATTGACTCAGACCAAGGCCATAACTGTGGATTGAACAGCTTCTGCTTTCTTCTCTGTAGCTGCTGCAGGGTGCTCAGGAGACAGAAGTCACGTGTTCAGTGACGTCTATAAAAGGTAAGGAATCTATCCATCACCTTGTCTGTAGTTCTCAGGATACAGTTAGTGAAGGCAAGGTTGTGCTCTATAGAAAAATCTTTAAAAATGTAAAAAACACATATACTGCCAAAAGCCTAGCTTCCTTTACCTTTGGAAAATATACCCCATCAACTCTGCATTAATGCACTCATTCCATGTGTAGAAGACACACACACACACAGACACACACACAGAGAAACACACACACATACAAACATACACACAGACACAAACACATACACACAGAGAGAAACACACACAGATACAAATACACACACAGACACACATACATATAAACACACACAGAAACACACACAGACACAGACACACACACACGCAGCTTGTTTATCTCATCATTACTTTTTATTATTCATGTTTTTACCTTTATTGTAGCTAGTATTTTTCAAGTTCTTGTTTTGTGCCAGGCCTGTGTGCTTTGTCTCATTTAATAGTCGTAGCTACCTTCTGATGTGGATGTTCCCATTGCACAGATGAGGACGAGAATTCCTGAGGAGACAAGAAATTTGCCCGGAGTCACATGCCTGTGAATGATGGAACCATCGGCATTGCAACTTAGAAGCACCATGAATTTCTTCGGAATATCTAAAACTAATTCTACCACCCTACCCACTGCTTCCATCCAAATAAAGATGTACCCCCTTGACTTGCTTATTTAGTGATGGGTACCCCCCCACATGCAGTCACTCTTGCTGCCTGGCTGTGCACAGTTTGCAGGTGTTTCTCACCCTAGGGGTCTCCAGGCTGTGTACAGTGGACAACCTGCAGCCAGCCTTGAATTCCATGACACTCTCAGGACTCATGGTGTGAAACTCGTCACTCTCCAGGTGACACAAAACGAAGTCTCCTCTTCCTCCTCCTCATCTGTAAAATGGCATTCATTCATCAGCACCTACTTATCATAGGGAGACTTGGTGTGGGGCTCCTGGACAGAGCTTTCCCCTGATCTGCCAGTGGCTGGGCTTTTCACACTCTGGCATGGATCCCCCAATCACCAAAGTAGCGGTTAAAATGCAGATTGTGAATTAGCAAGTCCAAACCTCTTTTTTTTTTTTTAGACATAATTTTGCTCTTGTTGCTGAGGCTGGAGTGCAGTGGCATGATCTTGGTTCACTACAGCCTCCGCCTCCCAGGTGCAAGCAGTTCTCCTGCCTCAGCCTCCCAAGTAGCTCAGATTACAGGCATGCACCACAATGTCTGGCTTCTTTTTTTTTTTTTTTTTTAGTAGAGACAGGGTCTCACCATGTTGGTCAGGCTGGTTGTGAACTCCTGACCTCAGGTGTTCCACCTGCCTCCCAAAGTGCTGAAATTACAGGTGTGCATCACGGCACCCAGCCTGTCTGCTTTTCTAGCCACCTCCCAGGGGAAGCTGGCGCCCTGAGTCTGTGGGCCACACATTACTTGATAGGGCTCCTGGGTGGAAGGATGGGGTTCCCCAGGCAGCTGACAAGCCCTGGTGAAGCTGCGCCTTCAGGACAGGTGCTTCTTTCCGAGTAACCTCCTGTACATCTCTTCCAGGGAAGCCGGTCCTATCAGGGCTTACCTGTGCTCCCACAATGGTGGTGAGTGAAAGAGGGAAGAACCACCTGGCACTCTGCACCCATCCTCCCAGGTGGCCTTGTCCTCTGGAAGCCTCTGCAAGGAGCACACTGCTGAGCATGGAGAATGGCTGGGGCCAGCAGGGCTTCTGCCATGGTCCAGGAAAGCAGTGGCCAGCCCAGATAGGAAGATGCGGGCATGTGGGCAGCATAGCTCCACGCAGTTTGTTCACATGGATGCTTCTCCATTCGGAAGGCACAGGCGCCCTTTTGGTAGTGGATTGAGAGCCACAGGCTGACCCTGCAACTGGAGACCTGCATGTAAGTGAGTTCTGTCTAATGAGTCTGTTCACATGATCTCAAAAGAAAGCCCCCTACATACATCAGTGAAGGATAATGAATAGCTGCCGGATACCTTGAATATAATTGTGATTTTTTCAATGCCTGCTTGAAAGGACAGTCTTCAAAATTGTGTACCTATTTGTGCAAACCAAATGTCAACGTAATAACTGTCCATAATCCAAAAATATAATCACCAGATGGGAAACACAAATTGCACATAGTCATTTCATACGAGAGGCTTGATGGTTAAGGGTATACAAACGGGGCCGGGCGCGGTGGCTCACGCCTACAATCCCAGCACTTTGGGAGGTCGAGGCGGGTGGATCACAAGGTCAAAAGATCGAGACCATCCTGGTCAACATGGTGAAACCCCGTCTTTACTAAAAAATACAAAAATTAGCTGGGCATGGTGGCACACACCTGTAGTCCCAGCTACTCGGGAGGCTGAGGCAGGAGGATTGCTTGAACCCAGGAGGCGGAGGTTGAGGTGAGCAGAGATCATGCCGTTGCACTCCAGCCTGGGTAACAAGAGTGAAACTCTGTCTCAAA
>NW_016107500.1:4552669-4575563 GCF_001604975.1 Cebus imitator
GACTTCTCTAAAATAACAAGCTGGGGTCACGAATTCTGGAGTATATTGAATCCCAGTCTTGGACTGGCTCATACGTAAGTTGATGCTATATATGGTTTTTCTGTTACATAGGAATAACATCATGTAATATTTGTTATATGAAGGTTAACTCATATACAGAATGCAAAACTTAACAGGTTTTGTGTAGAAATTGATTAAGCAGATTCTAAAATATATATGGAAATGTAGAGGAGCTAAAATAGTCAAACAAATTGGAAATCGAACAGAATTGGACGGTTTGTACTTTCTGATTTCAGAATTGGCTATGAGTCTATAGTGATCAAAGCAGTGTGGTACAGGAGTGATGGTAGACTAATAGATCGATGAAAGAGAAAGAGCCTGGAAATAGACTCAATATCTATGGTGGAAATTTACTTCAACAGTGGTGTTGAGGGAATTCAGTGGATGAAGAAAGATCTTTTCAACAAACAGTTGAAAGAGCTGCCCCCTATTGATAAGGAAAAAATGCATCCTTACCTCACACCACCCTCAAAAATTAATTTGAGATGGATCATAGAGTTTAATATAATTGCTAAATCCATAAAGCCTTCAGGAGAAACTTTGGGAGAAAATCTTTACAAACATGGGATTGGTAAAGATTTCCTAAATATAACAAAAAATATGTTAACTGTAACATATTTCTGTGTAATATATTTTCTGTATATTTTTCTATATATTTCTGTAATATATTTCTTTATGTGTAAAAGAAGGAAATGGACAAATTGGCCTTTATCAAAATTAAAAATGTATGCCATTGAAAACACCATTAAAAAAATAAAAATGCAAGTCAGAGAGCAGAAAAAAAATATGTTCACAATATCTACATCTGATGAAGAACTTGTATCTGGAATACCTAAATAAATTGTCCAGATTTTTTCTGAGATGGGGTCTTGCTCTGTTGCCCCGGCTGGAGTGCAGTGGCACAATCATATCATAGCTCACTGCAACCTCACACTCCTAAGCTCAAGCGGCCCTCACACCTCAGCTTCCCTGGTGAATGTGATTACAGGTGCAGGCTACCAAACCCGGCTTCAAACTGTATAATTTCATAATGAAAACACATGCAACCTAATAAAAACAGGCAAACTATTTGAAGATATACTTCAAAAAGAAAAATTTGTTAGTAGCCTATAAGAATATGAAAAGGTGTTCCAGATCACTAGTCAACAGAAAAGTGCAAATTCAAACCACAAGGAGAAACCACTAAGACCCAACAGTAGCTAAAATGGAGAATGTTTTAGAATACCAAATGTTGGTGAGCATGTGGAGCAATGCAAGTTTTAATTTTGTTGAAATTCTCATATATTTCACTTTGAAAACCTTTTGGCATTTTAAAAATAAAATCAAGCATATACTTCCTCTAAGAATGAGCAATTTCCCTGTTAGTAATTTACCACAGAAATAAACACAAAAAGGTTTTTACATACAAATAAATTAATTAAAATAAAATAAAATAAAAACTTGTATAAAAATGTTCTCAGGCCTTTATTTACAATGGCTCTGCACTGGAAACTCTCTGACTGTGGATTCATTAGAGAAAGGAGAACGCTCCTGATAGGTTTTGGCTGTGTCCTCCCCCAAATCTCATCTTGAATTGTATTTTCCATCATCCCCACATGGCGTGGGAGGAACCAGGTAGGAGAAAATTGAATCATGGGGCAGTTACCTCCATGCTGTTCTCATGATAGTGCGTGGGTTCTCAAGAGATCTCATGGTTTTATAAGGGGTTTCCCCACCCCCTCTACTCTGCACTTCTCCTTCCTGCCACCATGTGAAGAAGGACATGTTTGCTTCCTCTTCTCTCATGATTGTTAAGTTTCCTAAGGCCTTCCCAGCCATACCAAACTGTGAGTCAAGTAAACGTCTCTCTTTTATAAATTATCCAGCCTTGGGTATGTCCGTTAGCAGTGTGAGAATGGACTAATACACACACTATGGTACATCCATTAGTCAATGACAAGGAAAAGACTGCTGAACACATAGCAGCATTGATGGATCTCTCAGGCATCACGTAAACCTAGAGAATGGGCACAACAGAGCAATTCTGTGTGGGTGCATTTACATGAAGTCCAGGAACAGGAGGGCCAAGTGGTGTGAGAGAAATCAGAGCAGCAGGGTCCTCAGGAGCTAGGGATTGACTGGAAAGGGCATGAGGGGCATTTCTGGGTGATGGAAACGCTCCTTTTCTTGAGGCATGGGTCACATGCACTAAGCCATGCCTGTGTAGAAATTCTGGAATTTGCTCTTCCTGAAACCCGACTCTCCCACATCTAGCATTCGTTTGATCGCCATGCCCATGTAATGAGTACTCGTTAGCTTCCTGTCATATGCCTGACCTGGCACCACATGGATAAAGCAAAAGGGAAAAGCCCTTCCATCTCTTGGAAGCCCCTGGTGGAGTTCACAGGGACCTCACTGAGGAGCACAGGATTGTAAGGGTGAGTGGAGCACCCCCTTGAAGGAGAATTTCATGACCAATGTATGATGCACTTCGGACATGTCAGGGAAAGCAGTCTCACCTTGCCGTCATTATTGTCATTACCTAGCAACACCAAGATCGCAGCCGGTTCTGCCAAGGTGGGCAAGGGAGGGAGCAGACAGAGGTCTCATCAACAAGGTCGCATCTGGCCATAAGGAACCCAGATGCTGTGGTGAAGATGGCAGGGCAGGATGCCCCACAGTGGCTGTGCCCACTCTGCTCCAGGGCCTCTGTCATGGTCTGCAAGCCTGACATAGCCTCGAGTGCCCCAGCCAGCTTTCCTGGCTGATGTGCCAATGCCCGAGATGCTGAGTCTAGAGCCTCCTGGGGGCAGAACCAGCTCCTGGCGGGCAATGGCACTGTGATCAACTGGACCCTGCACTTGCCTCAGTTGTCCAGATGCTCCTCCCTGCGGGGACAGCGGCAGGTCCTGCAAGGCGGCCCTCAGAGTGTGCCAGGGTCTGACTGAGCAGCCCCAGGCAGTGCTCCTCAAGGGCATTACCACCAAAACACAGGGGCTAAAAGACACACCACTGTGCTTAGGTGTTCTGATGGCTTTTGCCATTTTTGTGAGCTGAAAGACTTATTTCTTAAACCTGTGCACAACTAAGAGTGAAAACCAGGCAAAATGACGGTAAAAAGCATGTTTTTGAAAGGAGGCTGACTCTAGCTATGCCGTTTCCATGGGTAGACATCAAAACCAAACTGTTTCCTCTGTGGAAACATAAGATAACAGTGCCCAGTAAGGGGCTGAAGAAGCACGAGCTTGGGGCACCTGAGGCAGTGGGGACCCCCAGGGGAGCAGGGCTCCACCACGCTCCGGGGACGGTGAACTTCCACTGTCTCCTTCCCAGCCCGCCAGCTCCACCGGCCTCTACCCGGCTTTCCGAGAATCTCAAACTCCTGAATGGATGTGGGCACCAGGAATACCATGGCCAACAGGAAACGGTCTGAAGCTGGATCACAGAAACAAAACAGAAACAGGAAATATTAACGTGCGCCGCAAAGACGAAAGCCTTTGCACTGATTTTCTCCAGCAGAGACATAATTTGTCTTTCTAATAAAACCCAAAGAGAGTTCCGGAGTATGATGTGACGAAACACACTTAAAGGGAAATATGGAATTACTCTGACAATGTACATGATGTAAATAGACCCTTCAGAGAGAGAGAGAGAGGGAGCAATGAGATCCTGAACTATTATCCCATCTAAATAAAGGTTATTGATTAATGAAAGAAAAAGTATATATGAAAATATACAAGAAATGAAAATAACTCACCACAACAACACTGTTGACATTGTTTAATAGGGCAAGAAACGATTTAATTTAAAAATTCATGCACCATGCAACACCATATAATCAGACCAATTCATTCCACGGATTCGTTCCAATCTGTTCAAGATCTGATCTATATTCAATTTTGGTCTAACTTGCAGTAGATGTTAAATTGAAGCTACACTAGTACCTTGTCAAACCAAGATAAATACCATTAACTCAAATTATATAAGCTTTTTGAATCTCAGTTTTAAAAAATCAAATGGTTACTTTTTTCTATTTTATAATGTCATAGTTAAAATGCCTAAATCTTTGTTATGTAGAGAAATCAAGAACAGTACTGATGTTTAAGAATCAAGTTATTTTATTTTCAAAGAGATCAAAGTAATTTCTGAGCCACCACATGAAATAGAAGCACTCATGTTAAATCACCATGGAAGAGCTGGGTGGTTACCAAGAGCTGCATATGTGGGCGTGTGCAAGTGTGTGCATGTGATGAGTGCATTTAATAACATAAAAGTACGTGAAATCCCTGCCTTTTGTCATGCTCTGTTAATTGGAAAATAACTCTTGATATCCTAATCTTATTCGACAATCTTAATCAACAAATGTAGCCTCACGTGTGTCTTTCCTTCTTTGTGTGCTTGTAGCTGAGTCAGGGAAGCGGGAATGTGAGTTCAATTGAGAAGGCACCAATCGAGGCCAGGTCAAGGCCAACATCTCTCTGAGTCACTGATTTTGAGTTTGAGGAACAACCACGGACCAAAAAACCTCCCTTGAGTTCTGGTTGGCATTGCCAAGTACATACTCCAACAAAAGAGCAGCAGAGTGCAAACCTCAAAGGAGCACGCTGGGCCAGAGGCTTCTGAATTAAGAACTTTCCTGGATCAGAGGCATCCTGATGCTCCGCCTGCAAAAAATACTTACAAGCTAAATGGTCAGAAGGAATACCGCTTCCCACAGTACTCTCTCAGCAAAAATGCACCAACCTCCAGGGACCCAGAGGACGCTGATGGAGCCCCTGCCCCCCCTCCTCACTCCCCACCGTGGCCGGGCTGGGCAGATGGTGCTGTGGGCTCTGCCCTGTTTACTCTGTTGGGGACGTGGAAGCACCTTTTAAACTGCACAACCTCAGGGATTATCTGTGCGCTAAGACGATGCACGGATGGGGAGGAGGAACTCCGCTTCTGTAAACAGTCAGAGTGGTTGTGCAAATGCCATTTCCTTGACATAAATAACAGGCACATATGGCCTGAGACAGGAGGTGGGGGCTACCTGGATAGACTGGTGTCCTGCTTGACAAGTGGCGCTATTTATGACTCGATGCCTCCCGACAGCGTGAGAGGAGGGGAGGCTGATGACTTTCTCATGAACTCCCCAGCCGTGCACGCCGGCCTGGGAACCAGTGCTCCTGCTGTCAACATGGCCAGGGAGGATGAAAGAAACACATCTTCCAAAGGCAAAGAAGCAAGACTGGTGTTCCACTCGGATGGGTGGGTCAGTCCCACAGCAACAGGGGAGTCCGGCAAATTCCCACCCAGCGACGGCAGCCAACTTTAAACCTCATGTCAACTCGATTCAGAAAAAACTGTTGATTTTTCCAGCACTTTTTGCCATCCCAACGATGTATTGCTGGGTGTGTGCTGAGCTCACACTGCAAGCCGGAGAGACCAAATTCACCTGTCACACGGCTAGATGGAATTGGCCCTCCTTCACATACTCCCATGGGACTGCAGGCCCCCATGAGCACTGGGGAACCGCACCTGCCGTGCGTGGTGCGGCTGGCTGTGAGCCCTCCCTCCAGCACCTATTGGCCTGTACTCCACAATTGCTATTGTCCTCTAACCAGCAAACGTCATCTGTAACAGGCACCCTTGTTCAGATGCCCAAACTTGAAGAGCAATGTTGTCTTAATTGAGCTTAATTCTGCAAATATTTGTTGAATGTTTTACATGAAGTTCTTCAAGGAATTTTGAGCTCAGTAAAGCAAAGGGCTTCCCATGGAACATGCTACATGGGTCCCAAAATAGCAGTAACAGAGGGGCAAATCACACAGACACGCGTCCTCACCCTTTTTCTCTCTCTACGGGCTCACTCCCCTCAGCCTAGACACATATCCCTTTGCCATCATAAGATTTTAAAAGATAAATAAATCAACACAATGTTTTAAAAGAAATTTCTTTTGGCTGGGCATAGTGGTTCAAGCCTGGGTGGCTCCCAGCACTTGCGGGGGTCATGGTGTGAAAATCTCCTGAGGCCAGCAGTTCGAGAACAGCCTGAGCAACATAACGAGGCCCCATCTATACAAAAAGTTACAGAATGAGCCAGAAATATCTGGCTCTAAAACAAAAACGGAGCTATCTAGCAGAAGGATTGTCAAGGTGTATATTCAACTTACAGAGTTAAACTGATGTGTGAATGTAGCAGTTCAGAAACCCTTTCTTTGGAGAATCTAGAAACAGGTATTTCCAGCCATATACAGGTACTTAAGAATTAGCGGTAAGATCGCGTCTAAAACCCAGGTGAAACGTCTCTTTCAAACTGCTCTGCTGTGTGGCAGTGCAGCCCTGCAGGCCCAGCTACTAGGGAAGCTAAGGTGGAAGGAGAGCCTGAGCCGGGGATCTGGAGGCTGCAGTGAACCATGGGCACATCATTGCACTCCAGCCTGGCAGACAGAGCCGACGCCGTCTCTGAAAAATACAAGGAAAAAAATATCAAAGCTCAGTTCTGCTGACCTCACAGGGCTGTCTGCAACAGCCCGCACGCACACCTCCCACACCGCAGTCCGGCTGTCTCCCACGCCTCTTGTCCTCACTGCCTGGAAAAGCCCCTCCATGGAGCCGTGTGCTCACAGAGGCAAGTCCTGCTGTCCTCAGCCTTCTGCAGTGGCATCCCTGGCGCTGGGCCCTCCCTCCCCGCACACACCTCGTCTCATGGCTTCCAGGGCTCCGTGCTGTCACGCCCAGCCTGGGTTTATCCAGGAAGCATTCCTTCACTGTGTGCCACGTGACCACCTGTTCTCCTGATCTTGGAACATCTGAGGCCTCCAGCCCTCAGGGCTTGTTCTTCACTTCACCGTCCACACAAAATCTCCAGGGCAGGGCTCCTCGCATCCTGAGACGAATACAGATCCCCTGCGGAGCTTGTTACAACGAAGACTGAGTCCAAGGTCAGGATGGGACTGGAGATTCTGCATGTTTTTTAACTTTTAAGTTCAGGACACATGTGCAGGTTTGTTGTACAGGTAGCCTGCATCACAGGGGTTGTAGTTCAGGGCATTTTGTCACCCAGGTATTAGGCCGGGAACCCATTAGTGATGTTTCCTCACCCCCTCCCTCCTCCCACCCCCCACCCTCTGTTAGAGTGCAGTGTGCTGTTTCCTGTGATAGACTGAATAAAGAAAATGTGGTACATATACGTCATGGAATACTATGCAGCCATAAAAAAGGGCCAGATCATGTCCTTTGCAGGAAGCTGCAGGCCGTCATTCTTAGCAAACTAACTGAGGAACAGGAAACCAAACCCCTCATGTTCTCACTTATAAGTGGCAGCTGAATGCTGAGAACATACGGACTGAGAGATTCTGCATTTCTAACAAACACGGGTAAGGCTGCTGGGGCTTTGGGGGGTTGGGGGTGGGGACATGCACATTTTAAGTAGAAAGTACGAGAGAATCCCTCCCTCTCATCCTGACTTTAAGGGTCAGTCATCTTTATGCTAATGACTCTCAAAGGTGTACCTGCAGCCCCACAAAGGTGTATCCTTCTCCTCTACCCCAGCGAGCAGCTGAATATGTCCACGTGGATATCTCACCACCCCTCAAAATGCCCTGCCTACAAATGAAGGACTGCCTTTCCTGCTGGCCCAGCCCGGCCCTCGGCCTTCCCATCTCAGCTGATGGGAACTGCACCCTCCCCGTGGTTCAGGGCAAACCACAAACCTCCACCCAACTCTTCAGCACGTTCTCTTGGCTTTATTTCTGAGATGTCCCAAATGTTACTGATCTCTTCAATCTCCATGGCTGCCACGGGGATGGAGCCGCCACTGATGACCTGAACTGTCCTCCCTGTGGGCCTGAGGTCTCACACAGTCTCCTGTCACTCAGCAGCCAGTGTGATTCTCATACAACAGGAGCCGGACCCTGGCCTTTGTGGCTCCTGGTTCCCCACCACACTCGGAAAGTGTCCGGGGCCCGCAGTGGCCTCTCTGATGTCATCTGCCCCTTCCCGCCCCTCACACGCCTCCCTAGAGTCTCTGATAGGCTCCGCTGCAGCCACGCTGGGACCTGGGGTGGGGGGCTTGCCATGGAGGGCCTGGAGCGCCCTCCCCACTGACAACTCCTCTTCTCTCCTGAGCTCATCTCAGATGCCGCCTTTTCAGCCAGCCTGGCCTGCTTCAAGTGTTAATCGGTGCTCCCCCACCTCCGCACCCCCTTAATACTGTTTCCTGCTGAATTTGTTGCATTCTTCCGAATCTGTACTTTGCTGATGGTTGATCGTGTGTGATTCCCACCCACAGTTTGTCTCCGTTCAAGGCTCTCAGGATCACGGAGTGACTGTATAATGGGACCCAAGAAAAGGACAAAAAGATGTTTTAAATCTCGGAGTATTCAGGTCGGTACCTTAATTTGTAGTCTGACACATCGAATGAGCGGAAATTATTTTACAATGCTAGTTCTGTTTAATATATATAATTATTCAGGAAGAAAAACCAGAGAGGTGTGACACCAGGGACAGCAGACAGCTGGGTGTGCCAGCCACCCTCCCTCTCACCCTGGGTAATTCCAGCTCCCTTCCTAGAGTGAACCCTCCCTGCCCCCTCCCTGCCCCTCACTCCTCCTGACTGGTTTTCTCCTGCCTGGGTGAACGGCCTGCTTCTCCGTCTCTACGCAAACAAGAGCAGGCAGGAGAGAGCGCCTTCGTCTCCCCACTGCCAGCCCTCCAGGTCCCCCTCCTCCGCTCCAGGCCCCCCACTCCTGTGGGAGAGTTCCCGCCCCCCAGCTGAGCGCAGCTCCCTGGGGTGCCCTGACTCCGGTGACGCTATGTCCAACTTTGCACAGATGTTTCAGTTTATGTCTGTTTCCAGGAGCCCTTGCATTCTCGACTGTCCTGTTTGTTAAAAAAAAAAAAAAAAATGCTGCAAAGAACATTATTAGGATAATTGATGAACTTTTAATATGAATTAGAAATAAATTTCAGAATTGCATTAATGATCCTTTCTTGATTTTAAAAATTGTCACCAGGAGTGATGGCTCATGCCTGTAATCCCAGCACTTTGGGAGGCCTAAGTGGGCGGATCACAAGGTCAGGATATCAAGACCACCCTGGCCAACATGGTGAAACTCTGTTTCTTATTTAAAAAAAAATATATATATATATATATATATATATATATATATATATATATATAAATTGCCCTGTGGTTGTGCAAAAATAAATAGAAAATAGACACTGAGGTATATATATATATATATATATACATATTGAGATGGCAGAGCTGTTGGAGTTAGCTGATGAAGATTTTTAAATTGTCATAATATAATTGCTTCAACAATAAACTATCAACATTTGTGGAACAAATGGAAACAAGCAAATGGGAAAAAATAGAATGTCTCAAGCAATATTATAGAGAGAGGAAAGAACCATATGGAAATTTCAGAATAGAAAATACAGTGGGTTAAATTTTAAAAATACAATGGGTAAGCTAAACCTCAGAATAGAGAAGATAGGAGAACTAATCCATGTACCAAAAGGTTTAAAAATGCAAAATACCCAGTCTGAAAAACAGAAAGCAAAGCGGCTACAAAATTAATACAAAACGTCCCTCAGACATGTGGGGCTGTATCAAAATATCTAAGTTTCCTGTCGTTGGAGTACAGGAAGGAGAGGAGAAAGAGAGCAGGGGTAAATAAATAACCTTAACAAAATGACTGAAAACTTCTCAAATCTGCCAAAGCACATAAATACACAATTCCAAGAGATTAAGTAAATATCAAACAGAATAAATCCAAAAAAATTCACACCGAGACACATCGTTATGACTGAATGTTTGTGTCCCCTCAAAATGCAAATGTTGAAGTCCTAATTCTCAATTTGGTGGTATTTGAAAGTGGGGCCTTTGGGAGATAATTAGGTTTAGATGAGGTCATGAGGTTGAGCCCCATGATGGGAGTAACGCATTTATTAAAAGAGGAAGAGACACAAGATGTCTCTCTCTCTCTTTCCGCCTGTTAGGAAAAGATATTTGAGCGCCTAACCAGGAAAGCCACAAAGATGGGCTGCATCAGGACCTGAATTAGCTGGGACCTTCACCTTGCACTTCCCAGCCTCCAGAGCTGTGAGAAGTCAATTTCCATTATTTAAGCCACCCAGTCGGCTTTTGTTACTGCAGCCCAAACTGAACAAGACACACATCATAGTCAAACTTCCGAAAATTAGAGACAAAAGAAAATTTTAAAGCAATGATCAGAAATGGCACTTTACCTATAGAAGAAAGATTTGAACAATAGAGATAATTTCTCAAAAGAAACCACAGAGGACAGAAAAAAAAAGGAGTGTATTTTTCAAGTGCTGAAAAGAAAAGAGCTATCATATCAAGTTGTGATATATTTTGGGAATGAAGGAAGGAAATCAAAGCTTTCTCAACTGAATAAAATTCAGAAAGTTTGTTACCAGCAGGCACACTTTAAAAGAAAGCTAAAGAAAGTTCACTGACAGAAAATAATAAAAGCAAGAATCTTGGAACCTCAAGAAGAAAGAGAGAAGAATGGGGAAAGGTAAATATATAAATAATAAAACATCTCCCTTCTCCTCTTGAGTCTTCTAGATCATGTTTGAGGACTTAAGCAAAATATTATAACACTGAACATGGTTTTAAATGTCTATAGCAGAAATGTAAAATCATCGTATTATAAATGGGAAAGGATTTCAGAACAGATGGAAGGTTAAATTTCTACGCCTCATTTGAACTGGTAAAATAATAACACTAGGCTTATAAGTTATGTATATTTAATAAAATACCTAAAGCAACCTGTAGGCAAGCTGTATAAAGAAATTGACTGAAAAACTCTATAGATGAATTAAAACAATACTCTAAAAAGTGTTCAAGTAACCTATAGGAAGGCAGCACAAAGAAAAGAGAGAACATTAAACCAAAGAGAACAAACAGGAAAAAAAAAAAGTAAAATTGCTGAAAAGTGCTAATATATTTATAATTTCATTAAATGTAAATGTTCTAGAAAAACCAGCGAAGGAACAGAGATTTTGAAGTGGATTTAAAACAAACGTACAAACCAAAAAATCATACACATGACCAAATCGTATTGCATATGGTCTATAAGAAAGTCACTTTGGGCTGGGAATGGAGGCTCGCGCCTCTCACCCCAGTACTTTGGGAGGCCGAGGCAGGTAGATCACTTAAGCTCAGGAGACCTAGACCAGCCTGGCTAACATGGTGAAACCACATCTCTGCAAAAAAAAAATAATAATAATAAAAAAATTAGCCAGGCATGGTGGCAGGAACCAGTCATTCTGGCTACTCAGGAGGCTGAGGCAGAAGGATCACTTTACCCCAGGAGGCAGAGGTTGCGGTGAGCAGGAATCACACCACTGCACACCACACTGGGCAACAGAATGAGACTGTCTAACTAAAGAAAAAGAAAAACAAATGAAATGCACTTCCATCCTAACAATGTAGATAGGTTAAAAAAAGAAGAAAAAGGCCTGGCGTGGTGGCTCACGCCTGTAATCCCAGCACTTTGGGAGGCCGAGGCGGGTGGGTCACGAGGTCAAAATATCGAGACCATCCTGGTCAACATAGTGAAACCCCGTCTTTACTAAAAATACAAAAAATCAGCTGGGCATGGTGGCGCATGCCTGTAATCCCAGCTACTCAGGAGGCTGAGGCAGGAGAGCTGCCTGAACCCAGGAGGCGGAGGTTGCGGTGAGCCGAGATCGCGCCATTGCACTCCAGCCTGGGCAACAACAGCGAAACTCCGTCTCAAANAAAAAAAAAAAAAAAAAAGAAGAAAAAAACAGATATGTCATGCAAACAATCATCGAAGGAAAGCAAGTATGACTGGCAATATTAACATCAGATAAAGTAGGCTTCAGAACAAAAAAGTTAACAGGGACAGAAGGGTAACTTACAAAATGATAGAAGGGTAAATCTATCCAGAAGACATAGCAATTATACATGTGTATGCACCAAACAACATGGCAGAAAAATGTGTGAACCAAAATTGATAGGACTGAGAGGACAAGCAGACAAATATACAAGATAGACAGAGACTTCAACAAGTCTTCCTCAGCAATTAATAAAAAACTAAAGCTAAAAAAAAACAAATGAATAAACAACTGATACAGAATCTCAGCAAGGATATGGAAGAGCACAACAAATGAATCCATCAACAAGATTTAGTCAACATTTCTTGAATATTCTACCCAACAACAGCAGAACACACATTTTTTTAAGCACCCTCAAAATACATACCAACATGAACCATGTCCCAGTCATTAAACAAACCTCAACAAATTTAAAAGAATTTTAGCCATAAGGCATATGTTCTTTGATTACAATGGAGTCGAACTATAATCAATAACAGAAACAAAACAAGAAATTCTCTCAAACTTGGAAAATAACTCACATAAGTCTAGATAACCTACAAGTCAGAAAAGAAGTCTCACCAGAAAATAAGGTAGATTGCACTGAATGAAAAGAAAGATGCAGTATACTGAGTTCGTGGGACACCCGTAAAGCAGTGCTAACAGAGAAATGTATAGCACCAAATGTTTATATTAGAACAGAGGGAAAAATAGCTTGGCAGTTTCTTTAAGACCTGTGCATGTAAATACCATGTAATCCAGCAAAGGCACTCCTGGTCACTTATTCCAGATAAACGAAAACTTGTGTTCACAGAAAAACCTGTCATGAAAATGTTCATAGCAACTTTATTTGTTATAATAAAAAAACTAGATATAATCTATATGTTTTTCAGTAAGTAATAGTTTCAAAATATGTTGCCAGGCATGGTGGCTCATGAATGAAACCTCAGCATTTTGTGCGGGCTGATGTGGGACGATCCCTTGAAGCCAGGAGTTTGAGACCAGACTGGGCAACACAGTGAGACCCTATATCTACAAAAGAAAAAAAAAAAGACTATTTATATCATGAAATACTACTCAACAACAATAGTAAAATAAGAATAAACTATTAATACACACCACGATCTGAAAGAAATCAGCAAAGAAGCATACTGAATGCAGAAAATACAGTCCCAAAGGCTACATGCTTTATGATTCTACTCAGAACATCTGTGAAGTAAAATTCACGGTCAGGAGTGACTGTTGGCCGGGAGCGGTGGCTCACACCTGTAATCTCAGCCCTTTGGGAGGCCAGGTAGAAAGACTGAGGCCAGGAGTTTGGTACCAGGCTGGGTAACACAGTGGAGACCGCCTCTCCCATCTCTATTTTTAAAATAAATATATAAATAATTATTTTTATTAAGGGAGCAACCCCCAATCAGTGGGATGGGGCCACTGCAGTGCCACTGACTCTAGTGGGACGATTTTAAAGTGTGAGCAATCAAGTTCTCAGAGGACCACCAGCCCCCGCCCACCTGACCCCAACGGCCCATGGCAGTAAACCGGCGTATTTACGCACGCGTCATTACGTTTCCCTTCCCATCACTGTCCCAGTCCTCTACTTCCCCTTCCTGGGACCACCTCCCAAGTAAACTACCTGGAGCCGAGACCTTGTCTCAGGAAAACCCAAAGTCATCCTTGGGCAAAACAGGAGTTGCATTTTTGGCATCAGGGACAATCTGCACAGGAGCGTGTTAACCACACGAAAAAATCAAGAGGAAGAGAAAGGAGTACTGGCCTTTCTGACTCCACGTCCCTGCTTTCCACCCACCACGCCTCCCGTGAACCCCACACTCAGTGACCATGACTCATTGCTTCCTCCATTTCTCTCTTCCCCAACATTTGACTATAAGCAATAAAGACAAACAGGCTGAGCCTTCAACACTTTGCTTAGAAATCTCCTCAGCTGAATATCTAAGCCATCACTTTTATAGAAATCTAATTTCTATAAAACACTCGAGCAAAATTCAGTCAAAGTCTTTGCCACTTTATAACAAAGATTGCTTTTTTTTCCCCTTTTCTGATAACACGTTTATTTTCATTTGACATCTCACCATAAGAATCTTTAATGTTCATATTTCTACCAATATTATGTTCAGGCTGATACTGGTTTTCTTCCTAAGGCAATGGAAGCTTTCTCTACAGTTCTCTTTTTTTCTTTCTGAGCCTCCACCAAAGTGGCCTTAAACATCAATATTTCTACCAATGATCTCTTCAAAGATGTCTGAGCTCTTTCCAACACCCACATCAAGACTCTTCCACACTCTGCCCAATGCCCAATTCCAAAGCTACTTCCACACTGTCAGGTATTTGTGACGGCAGCCTCCCACTTCTCAGAACCAAAATGGTATTGGTCTGCTCAGGCCGACATGACAAGGGGCCGCAGCGTCCCTTCCGTGCTAAGCACAGGCTTGCCATCAGCACCCGGGCTCCTCTGGGAGCAAGAATGCAAAGAGCCTCCCTGTGGTCAAATGTGCTCAATAACCGTGTGCTTCTTGGGCCTCAGTTTTACAAACTTTATAAATTATAAATGTATTTTAGTGCATTTGAAGGCTAAAATAAAACAAATTAAACAAATACACATTTTCTGAGAAAACATCAAGACACTAAAGGCACTGAAATTCTTCCTGTTACCACTGATGTCGACTCTGTAATTTCATATTGTATAAAAAGAACCATCACACCTTACATCCATTAGGATGGCTGCTATCAAAAACCATGAAATAAAAGCAAAAACAATTGTGTTGGCAAGGATGTGGAGCATCTGGAACCTTCGTGCACTGTGGTGAGAACGTAAAATAACACAGCCGCGATGCAAAACAATATGGTGATTCCCAAAAACTAAAAACAGAATTATGGGGAAGTAAAGGGTGGAGCAGGAGTGGCTCATGCCTGTAATCCCAGCACTTTGGGAGGCCGAGGTGAGAGGATTGCTGGAGCCCAAGAGTCTGAGACAAACCAAGGCAACAGTGAGACCCTGTCTCTACACATAACACAAAATCAGTCTAGGCATGGTGACTCACGCCTGTGATCCCAGCACTTTGGGAGGCCGAGGCGAGCAGGATCAACTGAGGCCAGAAGTTTGAGAGCAGCCTGACCGACATGGCAAAATCCCTTCTCTGCTAAAAATACAGAAAGTAGCTGCCCACAGTGGTGGGTTCCTGTAATTCCAGCTAGTCGGGAGGCTGAAGCAGGAGATTGCTTGAGCCCAGGAGGCGGAGGTTGCAGTGAGCCGAGGTTGTGCCACTGCACTCTAGCCTGGGCGACAGTGTGAGACTCCATCTAAAACAAAACAGAACAAAACAAAAAAACTTCCTTCCATCTTGGAACTGGCAGAATGGCTCCTGCAAAGAAGGGTGGTGAGGAGAAAGACGAGCGTTCTGCCGTCACTGAGGTGGCGACCCAAGAATACGCCACCAACATTCACAAGCTCCGCCATGGAGTGGGCTTCAGGACGCACGCCCTTGGGCACCCAAAGAGATTCGGAAGTTTGCCATGAAGGAGATGGGTACTCCAGATGTGTGCATCGACACCACACTCAACAAAGCTGTCTGGGCCAAAGGGATACGGAACGTCCCCTACCGAATCTGTATGCGGTGGTCCGGAAAACGTAATGAGGATGAAGAATCACCAAATAAGCTCCATACTTTGGTTACCTATGTACCTGTTACCACTTTCAAAAATCTACAGACAGCCAACGTGGATGAGAACCCACTGCTGACAGTCAAATACATCAAATAAAGTTATAAAATTGCCTTCAAAAAAAATTAGCCAAAAGTGGGGGCACATGTCTGTGGTCCCAGCTACTCGAGGCTGAGGAGAGAGGATTGCCTGACTCAGCGACTGAGGCTGCGGTGAGCTGTGGTCGTGCCATGGCGCTCCAGCCTTGTCAACAGAGTGGGACTCTGTCTGAAAAAAAGAGAAACAACACAGAATTACCATATGACCCAGTGATTTCACTTCTGTGTAAATATCTAAAGGAACTGAAAGCAAGGTGTCGAAGAGGTATTTGTACACCCATGTTCACAGCAGCATGATTCACCATATCCAGGACAGAGAAGCCACCCAACCTGCCAGCGGCAGACGAATGGTTGGACCAAGTGAGGCAGCTCCATACGGAACATGACCCAGCCACAGAAATGAAGACAATTCTGATGCATGCTACAGCAGGGAGGTGCCCCGAGGACACGATGCCAAGTGAAATAAGCTGGTCACGAAGGGCACATGTTGTAAGATGCCACTTACACAAGGTGCTGAGTGGTCAAATTCACCATGACAGAAAGTAGAGTGGCGATTTCCAGGGGATGAGGAGAAAGGGAATGGAAAATTATTGTTTATCGAGCAGAGGTTTCAGTTTTGCAAGAAAAAAGATGTGCAGATGAACGATGATGATGGTTGCACAACAATGTAAAATTATAAACAATAATAAAAGCAAAAGGGCCTCTGATGAGAACTCTTAGGGGTGGAATTGGTGTTACAAGCAGGAGAAAATGAACTCACGGTATATTCAAACAGTCCATCTACAATCCCAAACACAGCTTTGTAAAGTAAGATGCGCTAAAATCCACACAGGTCTTTATGCGTTATTTATCCACAAAAAATTCCTTTCACAGGTGTTTTATGTGATATCTTAATATTGATTTTTATATTTGTCTTTGTTTAAAATTAAATGTAAATTAAGTATGAGCATTGACATGAAATATCCTTTATTTTCAGGTGTGGAAGGAGCACTTTGAAACCAGTAGCAGAACGTGGCTGGGGCTTGGGTGGCCTGGGTGTGGCGCTGAACGCTTCATGGCCTTGTTGTTTGCAAGGTAAATGTTCTGGGGGGTCGTGATTAGTCTTGAACCTGGGAAAAATGGAAATCTCAAATGCCAAGCCAAGGGCAGGCACTAACATGAAGCAGCCACAGCGGTCTGCCCACGCATTCTCCCACCCATTGCTGCAAGTCCGCTAAGCTCTGGGCGACACTTCTCTGGGTTTTAAGGAGAGAGAGGAGGATGGGAAGTCAGAGGAGAAGGTTCTCCATGTTTTCTCATCTGTCAGCCGGGCTGGGGCAGTATTGATGGAGGCGGCCAGGTCCTTTCTAATGTACTGGAAAGTCTTCCGCACGCCTCGCTCGACTTGACGTCTCAGGGCCCCATGGGCCAGACCCCAGCCCGGCAGAACAATATGGCCTTCTCAGGGCAATGCCCTGTGGGCTGATCCTTGTCAGGTTATGTTATGTTTTAATGGCAGACGCTTCAATGCCGGTTTTGTGCGCCGTGGTATCAGAACAAGAGCACTGAACAAATCAGGGGCCCCTGGAGCCTCCATTCATCACGCGGTCCTGACACGGCCCCCATCCCAGGCTACCCAGACGGCCGCTGCGTCTCCTTTCCAAGTCCTCTCGTCTATTATTTAAAGTATCTCCTCGAATGCCTTCCTTTCCAAACATGTGAAGTATTCCCCAGGGTCCAAAAAGTCATTTTGAGAAATCGGAGTAAAAACAGAAATGACAGAAGAGTTTCAGGGTCCTGGAGCCATCATAGGAGCATCTCCAACATGGAAATAACGTGTCGTGCCGGGCAAAACAGTACCAACTGCGTCGGGAAGATTTACAGCTCACTCAGGAGGTGAGCTTCTGCACTGGGGAGATTCCGCAGCATTCAAACACGCCAATGCAAAAGAAACTGCGGCAGAAAGCCCCAATATTTAGTTGGAGTCTATTGCAATAGCCCACAAGGATGGCACTTTAAAGTATGCGTGAAGCCTGAGCGTGCACTCGGGGACCTGCAAATGTTGCCCCGATGGGAGGACTCCGGCGTTTACAGCCTGCAGCTGGCTGTTTATGGTTAAAATTCCATGTTAGGGGGTCTCATCCTAGGGACATTTTGCCCTCCAGGGAGCACTGCTGCATCTTCCAGACATTCCGTGTGGCCATCCTGCAAACCAGTGCTGCTGGCCTCTCACGAGGAAGGACAGCAATGTCACCAACACCTTCCAACCCAACAGGACGGCCCCAGGACAAAGGCATCGCAGCCTCAGTGTCAAGAGCTGCTAAGGTGGAGAGGTCTGCTCTAAAGGAACAGCGAGAGATTCGAGTTTTCAGCACAAGGAGACTGACCATAATGCCTTTTTCTTTGCATTCGACCACCAATTAGAGCAAAGCTTTAAATATTTTCTTACCAGAAAAAATGATAACATTCTTAAACGGTTGCAAAGCACTCATTAGAACTTCTGAAAATCTTCTAACAGACTAGCCAGGTTTTCAGTGTTGCAAATGAGGTGTCATGACTTTTATTCGACGGATTCTGAGAGCCATCTCCTTCTTATCCCGGGCTTGAGGCAAAGGGCAGGTGCTGTGCAGTCTACACTCGAAAGACAGAAGTGAAGCCATCACAGAAACGGCAGATGAAGCGCAGCTGTGCAAAGCAGCTCAGCGGAGGCCACAGGAAGAGGGGACTTCCCTGGTCTGGGAGACAAGAAAGCTTCTGTGACAATCTGATATCCAAACTGAGACCTGCAGAATGAGTAAACAGCCCTGGGTGAGGTAGGGAAGTAGTTGCCCCTCCAGGGAGGGAGGAGGGCATGTGCAAGGCCCCAAGGCAGGCAGGACCTCAGCCCCCGTGCAGCCCAGAGCGGAAGCCCCCACACTCAACCGTCAGCTAGGAGGGCAGCGATGCGAGGTGCGGCAAGAGAGTTAGCAAAGGCCGGGTCGTGCAGCACCACTTGAAGACCACGCTGGAATTCTGGATTTTCTCCAAGGCCAGTGGAGACCCATGAGAGGGCTCTAGGCAAAGGAATGAAATGCTGAGGGGCCCATTCTGGAATTCCCCGCTGCTCCGGGTCTGGACCTGGAGAAGAAACCTGTTTAGCCGAAGCCTAAGAAGACGGTCACTTGGGCCGTGGAGAGGGCAGTGGTGTGAATCAGGTGTGCAGACATGTGCTGGCTCCTGAGCAGCTGGAACTGGGAGCTCTCGAAGGTCCCTGGTCTGAAATGGAGAGTGGCGTGCACCTACAGCACCCATCTCAGGTTCATCTGCAGGTTGCTAGAATGGAGGATATCCCTGAAGTCTACAGAGATTTGCCAAACTGTATTCAACAGAGTGTTTGTCACCCAGACAGTGTGCGTTTTACTTTTATTTTTTTGAGACAGGATCTCACTCTTCTGCCCAGGCTGGAGTGCAGCGGCTCAATCACAGCTCACTATAGCCTCAAACTCCCGGCCTCAAGCGATCCTCCTGCCTCAGCCTCCTGAGTAGCTAGAATCACAAGTGTGCACCACCATGCCTGGCTAATTCTCGTCTCACTGTGGTTTTCAGGCTGGTCTCAAAATTCTGGTGTCAAGCAATCTTCCTGCCTCAGCCTCCCACAGAGCTGGAACTGCGGGCGTGAGCCACTGCGCCCGGCCTAGTACTTTAAGTGTGGAGCCAGCACTGACTCATGCACAGCACAGCAGATCCACGCAGAACGGCTGGTCTTGGCTCTGAGAATGCC
The DNA here is from genome assembly GCF_001604975.1 of Cebus imitator. Classification (NCBI taxonomy): domain Eukaryota; kingdom Metazoa; phylum Chordata; class Mammalia; order Primates; family Cebidae; genus Cebus; species Cebus imitator. The sequence goes on from NW_016107500.1 coordinate 4,572,083, forward strand.
CATCACAGGGTGGGTCAGTGCAAATCACAGCACCTCCCTCTGGTCAACAGAGCCACAGACAGCAGGCCTGTGACAGTGAGAACGAGGACCTCAGTCAACAGGGAGGGGCACAGTCTGGGAAGCCGGAGGAATCCCAGGGAGCGGAAGACACAGAGAAACACTTACGGTCGGTGGCTCAGAAGCCTGCCCACACTCGCATCACACAGGAAAAGCTGGCAGCCCACGCACGCTACCCACTGAGGTCGGCCTGCTGGGGAAGCTCTTGGCTTCTCAGGGCGACTTCGATGTAAGCCTTCAGCAGAGAAATCCCATCTGTATGTCTTAACAGCAGAACTGAGCTCCATGAGTCAATAATGAAGGCGTGGAAAAACGATGCTTCAGGATTGAACCTGTTACAAAGACGCTAACTACAGACTGCAGCTCGGTTCACAGAGATGTGTGTATATGTGTGTGTGGACAATTTATTCGTGTAACAGATATTTATTGAGTACCTACTATGTGTGCACAGTGTTTGAGGGATAAAACCATGGGGTTTTGCAACGAGCACAATCATGGGATCCTGCCTGCATGAAGCTGGTAGCCAAACAGGACAACAGAATATACTTAGAAATGAATTCAGTACGTTCAGCCAGAACGCTCTTGGATGTTCATTTCAAACAAAGTGTGGGTCTGCGCAGGAAAGCTTCTAAAACCGATGCAGCTCCAAGTTCTAGAAGGATTTGCTCTGGCCAGTGACAATGAAGTCTGTGGAGGAAGCGGGCAGCGTGGTCCGGGGTTCATTCTGCTTCCCTGGAAGCTTGGGTGGGAGGAGGCAGTGCCGTCCCCGTCCTTCTGGATACACCTGATGCGTGACGCTTTAGCTGGCTCCACGCACTGCTCCTTCCAGCGTGCGGATCACCGCAAACACCTAAAGATCTGCCAGGGCCTTGAGCTCTTAGCCGGTGCGTGATGAATAGACATCAGGAATCGACGGAGCTGAGTTGAGTCAAGTGTGGATTGGGGAATGTGGTTGGTTTAGGGATCAGTCCGGGTCAAGCCGGACTAGAGCCAGGGCGGGACTGAGCTGGTGCTGGGTGTCAGTGTCAGAAAAAGCAGCTCTGAAACAGAAGGCTAGGACCACGGACGGAGGGGCTTTGCTTCTGACCTGCAGGTAGGGATGCCTTGAATGGAGACAGTGCCTGTGGGCTCCCCAAGGAGCTCTTTTGCTGGGATGAACTCAAGAACTCCACTTCCGAGAGCCTCACCTCCTCTGTGGGGGCTGCTGCCCTCCCCGCAGTGCCCACAGTTGCCGGCCTCCCTCCGAGGACTCATCTCCTTATGAACTGGCTTTCTGCATCTGAGGAGGGAGATATGTTTTTCTGACATCTGTGAGGTCCCTACAATTCAGGTCTTTGCAGGCTTGACAGAAGACAGTCTCCTCATAGTTCACTTTCTGCAACTCTTTTCTTCCTGGGGGCCGGGGATGGGGCCGGGCGTGTTTCGGGGCAGGCAGCCAGTGGAGAAAACGCTAAATGCCGTTTGTGTAACTGCCCGATCTCATCCACAGGCTCCTCAATTCCAAATCATGCTTTCCTTTACTTGGGTTTCAATTGCGTTCAGTTTTGAAGGGTTTTGGAAGTCTTTTCTAAAGCTACTTTCAGCAAGCCTTGAAAGTCAATTATATATTGAGATTTTTTTAAAGTCAACATCATTGAGACATAATCTGCATATAACAAAACAAAATGTTATATTTAGTTGTATGCAAATTGTGATAAAAAATGTTAAGGACACAGCTTGGACAAATTTATTCACTGCAGTAATCGCCACTACAACTGAAATATAGAACATTCCTATCCCCTGAAAAGTTCTTTTTGTCCCATTGCAGCCAACCCCTGTCCTTACCCCAATAACCACTGACCAGATTTCTGCTGCATTAGATAGACTTTAAAAACACAAATATAAAATCATTATTAAAAGCTCATGGCTGTAGCCTGCAGTCTCTGTTTTGTAGTTTTTTATGCACAACATAAACTGCATTTTACAAGTTTGGTTGCAATTGCATTATTTGCTTGTTTATTATCATTCATTCATTCCTTCATTGATTCATCCATTCCGCCAGAGCTTCACTCTGTCATCCAGGCTTGAGTGCAGTGGTGTGATCACAGCTCACTGCAGCCTTGACCTCCTGGGCTCAAGTTGTCCCCCCACCTCAGCCTCCAGAGTCGCTGGAAATACCGGCATGCAATACCGTGCCTGCCTAATTTAATTTTTTTTTTTTTTCAGTAGAGACAGAATCCCTCTGTAATACCCAGGCTGGTTTCAAACTCCTGGGCTCAAGTGATCCTCCTGCCTCTGTCTCGGAAAACAGGCACGAGCCATGGTGCCCAGCCCAACTAATGACAATTGGAACTAACACCACGTAGCGGACGCTCACAGGGCGCCTGGTGGCTCCAGCCTGCCACCTTGTTATGACAGTCATACAACCCATGACGCTGTACCATAGATGCCACCATGGTCCCGTAACGCTACAGAGGAGCTGAAAAGCTGCCATCACCTAGTGATGTCGCCGTCCTAAGTTTGTGATGCAGTCACTTTATTTCTTTCTATAAATTTAGTGTGGCCTAAGTGTCCAGCGTCCTGTGCGGGAATGTCCCAGACCTTCTCATTCACTCCCCACTCACTGACTCCCTCACGGCAAGTTCCCTATGCGGGGCACCAGCTTTTAACCTTTGTCTTCCCTATTTTTACCAAAGCTTTTCTGTGTTTAGACATATTTAGAGCCACACATGCTTGCCATTATGCTGCAGCTGCCTGCAGTATTCAGCACAGGTGCATCCTGCACAGGTGTGCAGCCCAGGAGCAGTAGGCCATCCCACTTAGCCCAGGTGTGGAGCAGGCTCAGCTGCCTAGGTGTGGGCAGCTACACTCTGCAATGCTCGGACAGTGCTGAGCTCACGGAGCAACTTGAGCTTGGAACCTATGCCTGCGTTTAAGTCACATGTGACTGTGCCAGTATCCCGGACCGCGAAGAATAGCTTCACTGAGCACTACTGACTCGACGAGGCCGGCATGGCGGCCCTGCAGGTCACTAGGATCCTGATGGGATGCACTTTGTCACCTTAAAAATTAACTTTTTTTCTAAAAGTTACACAAATACCTTTTAAAATACCTCAAGGAAAGTAAACAGAAGGTTAATGCCTGGTGGACCAATGGCATATTTTGCCTAAAAGGTAGATAAGAAAACCTAAAATAGGGCTGGGCACGGTGGCTCACGCCTGTAATCCCAGTACCGTGGGAGGCTGAGGCAGGCGGATCACAAGGTCAAGAGATCGAGACCATTCTGGCCAACATGGTAGAATCCCGTCTCTACTAAAAATAGAAAAATTGGCTGGGCATGGTGGCATACCTGTAGACCCAGCTACTCGGGAGGCTGAGGCAGGAGTACTGCTTGAACCCGGGAGGCAAAGGTTGCAGTGAGCTGAGATTGCACCACTGCACTCCA
>NW_016107500.1:4575608-4594975 GCF_001604975.1 Cebus imitator
AAAAAAAAAAAAAAAAAAAGAAAAGAAAAGAAAAGCTAAAATATATTTAAAAATTTAGACTTGAGAAAGAAAAGATTAATCATCTCCTAGTAGATCCTGTGGGTAATTTTTCATATTATTTCTGAAGTCATCCATGTATAATAGACATAAATTTGTTTTGAAGGGCCAACTTATTTCCATATCATGGGATAAGTTGATGGTTTATAAAATATATCACCTACTTATCCAATAATATGCAAAGAAGATGGCCTTTAGAGGCATAATTATATGTTTATTATATGCAATAGACACAATGTGTATTATACATAACACAGAAGAAACGTTCTATATGTACGTATGCAATTAGCAGCATAATTGAAGGGGAACACCCTCACAGCAAAATGGTCAGGCCGAGGCACTGGCCCCACTGGAGCTGGCTGTGGTCACACTCTCACAAGCTCACCTCCCGTGGGTCAGGGGAGCCATGAAAGCAAGTTCCCAAAACACAAACACACACCTGTGGCCTTTCTGGACAAGCAGCCAGCAGCCCCTGTGAGCAGCCATTACTAGACGTCCCGTGCAAGCTTGGCCGTGTGGACGCATGATGGTACCATTAGTGTCAGGTGACCTTTCAGCTCCCTTCTTGTACCATGAGGTGAAAGTTGAAGGTACAGAGGAAACAGTTTCATTCTAATTAAACGGAATTGTGTACAGGCTAGAATTATGTGATGTCATGGAGAAAGCGTGAACATCTAAGGACCACTAAACAGTGGCCTAGTGGCCTGAATTGTAGTTCCCACTATATCTGCTTATGAGTGGTTCAAAATAACCGAAAGGACTTTTTAAAAAGGCTACAGAGCCCTAATGGCAAAAAATTTAAGAAAAGTTAACAGGAACACAAAGCACAATCTAGGTAACTCTAAAACATCAATTACATGGAGATTTGGAAACTTAAAAGGCTGACTGTTAATGAAAGCAACAGTAAAGGGACCGGCTGTGACCTTGGAGACGCTGGCCTGACCCTTCAAAGAACGCTGCACCCAGCGAGGGTGCCCGCTGGCCTATCCTCATTTTGAAAATACACCCTTCTCAATTTTTAGTGGAAAAGGCAAGAAACGTGAATATATTTTGATTTCTGTGTAAACAGGCCACAGATACCCCAAAACCAGACTCTCCTGTCAACAAAACATTCTGTACCACTGTTTTTGCACATGGAGGTCACTCACTTCCAAAAAGGATTCCTGAAACATGTCCCCAGTAGGTCACATACCTGAAGGCACTTTAGAAGTCTTGGAAGAGTCCCCTCCTCTTCTAGCCTCAAACCATCTCCCCTGTTGATTCGTTTTACTTAAAACTCCACCCCAGAAAGCGCCTGTGATTCCACTCCTGTAAACGTGCATTTATGCATCTGTCTTCTGTTGCTCACACACAGAGCCTTCCTTCTAAATCTTCACACAACACGACAATGGACTTGGTTCTATGTCTCCCCTCGTCTTCTCAGCCAGGACAGAGCAAGACCACGCGGCACCCTCTGTGTGCCATAAGGCCCCGGAAATGGTGTGAGCCCAGAAAACGCGCACAGGCAGACAGACAGACAGAATGAGCAAATGAATGGCCTTTGTATCCTCTCCTGAGAACAAGATTTTAGGGACACTTAAAGAAAGGCAAGAAATTTCCATCTTCTGGTCCAGCAGGTAAAGATGTTGGGTGCCCTCACTCCCGTGCACTCTAATAAAAACCTATACAAACTGGAAATCAGCAGCTCCTGGATCCCTCAGAGAAGTGAGGTCACAGGCAAATTGCTGCGCCTGAAAGTGGAGCGACAGCCAGGCAGAAATCCACAGCCAGCAGGAGTGCGTCCCCAAGCAGAAGTTGAGGCTGGAACCCGCACAGGGTAGGAAGACTTAATTCTGCTTGATGAATTGCCAGAGGTTCAGTGTGGACAGGCCTTAGAGATCAATCTCGGTGGGGGCTTATTCCTAGGAGTCCCCACACTCTCATGGGTTTTACCTCCAGGAACCCCACTAAAGTTCTCACAGTGAAGATGAGAGAAAAAGCCCTGGGACTCCCAGCAGGGGGAGGAAAAAGGAATCATCTTAAAATATGTCCGAAATAAGCTGGGCGCCGTGGCTCATGCCTGTAATCCCAGCACTTTGGGAGGCTGGGGAGGGTGGATCATAAGGTCAGGAGATCAAGACTAGCCTGGCCAACATGATAAAACTCCGTCTCTAATAAAAATACAAAAATTAGCTGGGTGTGTTGGCACGTGCCTATAATCCCAGCTACTTGAGAGGCTGAGGCATGAGAATCGCCGGAACCCAGGAGGCGGAGGTTGAGGTGAGCCAGGATCGTGCCACTGCACTCCAGTCTGGCAACAGAGCAAGACTCCGTCTCAAAATATATATATATGTATATATATATATACACACACACATACACATATATCTATACACACATATATACCTATATATATATACACATGTATGTATATACGTATATACATGTATATATATGTATATACACACATATACGTATATAAACACATATATACACATATATACATCTGTATATACATGTATATACATATATGTGCGTGTGTGTGTGTGTATATGTATATATATATATATACATATAAAAAGGAAGTATTCTATTTGTCATTAAAAGGCCAGTCTCAAACAAAACTATCCGATCAGAGCCTAGTCTGCTGGTATTTTATCAAAGCCTAAGCAGCACCACCTTCACCCCCACCTCCCAGGGGAAAGGAGCCATTCTATCTCACCCGAGGGGAAAAACAAAACAGAGAAGTTTGGGAGAGCCAGGAGCCCAGGGCCAGGCTGGCCGCAGAGGGCAGAAGGGGAGCCAAGCAGGTTGTGAAGGGTGCTTTGAGGGCGAGAAGCACCGGAGGGGAGCAGAGGCCCCTGCCCATGACCTTCCCTTGGCACAGCCGTGTGTGGGTGCTGACGTTAACCAACCCTCGTGTGAATGAGCTCGTGCTGCTGGTGCTGCCTCTTCCTCACCCAGTGCCTGCTGAAGGGAGAGGGGAGAGGACGCCGTCCAGCAAGAAGGCAGCCCCAAGCCCCTCCTGGCCAATCCTGAGCTATTGCTTGGTGCACCGCAGGCCAGCCACGCAGCCACACAGCCACGCAGCCTTCTCACTAAGCGTACGGAGCTGCCCCAGTGTCCACACAAAGAGAAGAGGGCTTGAGTCAGCCCACATGCAAGCCGGACTCTGCAAGTTATCAGACATCAGGAAACCTACTTTTTTCTCATGGTTACCAACCTCCACAGGTTTAAGAATCATCCAGAATCTCAGAATCTCGTGACACGAGAGCCAAGCACACCTTAACAGAGAGAACTGCAAACTTGTGCAGCGCGCGCCACACCTTGCCGTTGTTTGGCGAGGCTGGTTTTGGTGTCCCATTGGATGCGTGGGTGCTGTCAGCGCTGGGGGTTCGCTGCTGACATAGGGTCGTTCAGTACATCACCGTTCAGCAGTAAGGGCATCCCATGTCCAGTCACAACGTCAGGATCTCCAAGCATCTGACCGCTGGGTCACAGAAATTTTCATATTTTCTTAGCACTAACGCCTTCCGCTTGCAAGGCTGCCATAGGATGGGGGCTCAGGTGTCCAATATGCAGTCAGAAAGCACAGAAGCTTCCTGTTTTCGTATAAGGTGCTTCACTGAGGATTCCAAATTCATTGCTGTCTAGATTACAATCAGCAATGCTGGCACCAGGACGAGGCACAGGAGCACTTGGGGCTCTCAGGTCACGCCACAGTCAGCCCAAATGCAAGCTCTTTACCTGCCCCAGGTTACACTCCTCTGTCAACCCCGCACTTTCTCAGTTCACCACCAGTAAGCCTGAATCTGGGCTTCCAGCCTCATTGAGATGGAGAATAGTTTAGAGAACTTTCTTACAATGAAGTTGTGAGTGATAAGGTCAGGAAACAGCAAAGATTATTCTGATGGCGCTTTGCAGGTTGGCTGAAGGAGAGAGTGAAGGGAAACTCAGGCCACGAGGGATGAAAGTTGTTTTCTATTGCAACTTTGCCAGGGCAGGAAGGAGACTTTGCATCTTTGCTGTGTCGTGATGCTCCCAGAACACCTCTTTGCCCTTTGTAGAACCTCGGTGAACATGCGTTCTGTTGAAGAGAAGCCGCTGGAGAGAAGGTCCCAGCTGGGGAAAGCCGCGTGCACTTTGGCGCGTGCATACCACCTGCAGAGCACCGTCACTGCCCCCCTCCCCCCACCACAGAAAAGGTTATTTGAATGCAGCCTTTTCACTCTTGTGGTGAGGACTCTGCCAGGTTTGAGGGCCCAGGACCGCAGGCTCTCTGCTGCTGCTGTTGACTTTGATGGGGGCCACGGTAAACCACGGCATCTATAATTAGATGGGCCTAATTAAATTTGCATCCACAGCAGCTGACATCTTGGTTTTGGAATCCCAACTTCCAGGCCAGTTGTGTGACCTAAGAGCATGATGGTTTCAGAGGCTGGCAGGTAAGCAGGCCGAGGCGGCTTCTCAGTCCTTGCTGTCCACATCCCCTGCTGTGCAGCAAAGCAAGGAGGCCACGCTGCACCTCCCCGTGGGCTCCAGGGCACTGCAACTCCTTAACCAGAGACTCGCCACATGCATGCGCAGGAACAGATTCTTAAGGGAGAGGGCCCTCACTCTCATCAGAACTCAGATTTGTCCACATCCCCAAGAACTGCAGCCGGCTCTGAGCTTCTCTGCCCTGCAGCCAAAGTTTGTTGTCTGGTTGCTTCTGTGCAGATCTGATGATGATGCTTCCTCCATTAACTGAAAGACTTCCCAGACCCTTGGTTTTCCCCCAAGGCACCTACCAGCCTTGCATCTGTCACTCCCCAAACACGCCCACCACCTGAGGACAGCTGGCGTTTCTTCTTTTTTCTTTTTTTTTTAATTGCATTTTAGGTTTTGGGGTACATGTAAAGAACATGCAAGATTGTTGCTTAGGTACACAGCAGTGTGTGTGTACCTTCCTCCCCTTCTGCCTTCCTCCCCATCACCTATATCTGGCATTTCTCCCCATGCTATCTCTCCCCAACTCCCCACCCCCTGCTGTCCCTCCCCTATTTCCCCCCAACAGACCCCAGTGTGTAGTGCTCCCCTCCCTGTGTCCATGTGTTCTCATTATTCAACACCCACCTGTGAATGAGAACATGCGGTGTTTGATCTTCTGCTCTTCTGTCGATTTGCTGAGCATGATGGTTTCCAGGTTCATCCATGTCCCTGCAAAGGACACGAACTCATCATTTTTGATGGCTGCATAGTATTCCATGGTGTATATGTACCACATTTTCCCTGTCCAATCTATCATCGATGGGCATTTGGGTTGGTTCCAGGTCTTTGCTATTGTAAACAGTGCTGCAATGAACATTCGTGTGCATGTGTCCTTATAGTAGAACAATTTATAATCCTTTGGATATATACCCAGTAATAGGATTGCTCGGTCAAATGGAATTTCTATTTCTAGGTCCTAGCTGGCGTTTTTCCGAGTCTGCACCACTGTACAGTCTCTTTTCTTCATCCAGGTTACCTCCGATGGCCAGGACGGCAAGTCCTGCTCCCAAGCAAACACTCAGCTCGCTAGGAAGCTCCCCGTGAGTCTTCCCTTCTACTGCAGGGCTGGCATGCTCTCTAACTGCCCATTTTATTTCACCAACAATTACACACTGTAATGTCTTGATTACACTCAGTGTAAGTCTGGGTGCTCCAGAGAAGCACATAGATACACCCATTGTACACACAGGTGCGCACACATGCACACGCACACATGCACACGCACACACGCACACACACAGACAGAGAGCTGGGCATCGGCTCACAGATCACAGACCCGGAAGGGCTGTCGTGAGGCTGGAAGCTCAGCAAGAGCTGAAACTGCAGCATCAAGTCTCAACCCCACCCGCTGGCAGGCAGGGGGCCCGGCCGGCTTCCTACGCTGCCCCTGATGTGGACTTTCTTCTTCTGAAGGAAACCTCAGTCTTCCCTCTTCAGACCTTCCACTGGTTGGATGAGACCTACCTACATTAGGGAAACAATCTGCTTTACTTCAAGTCAATTGATTGTAAACGCAAATCACATCTACAAAGATCTCCCACAGCCACCTCCAGTCTGGTTGACCAAGCAACTGAGAACCACAGCCCAGCCAAGTCAACACACAAAACTCACCATTGCACCCTCCTTCCCTCCTTCCCCATGAAGAACGCACTGAGCACTGTGCCTCCGGAACAACTAACACTCCTTCCGGTGCTTAGTAAGTGTCTGCTATGTGCATTATTAAAAGTGACAGGTTCAGACACTGATAAATTCCATCACTAATACTTTAAAAATGCAAACAAACGTTCTCCCAGTTTGTCAGCATGTGTGTGTGTGTGTGCGCGTGCGTGTGTACCTAATTTATCGGTTTCCTGAAGCCCTTTGGAAACTTCTGTGCGTTGGGATCTTAATTCCACCGTGGCCCACAGCAAATGTTTCTCAGCGTCCTTCCTCCAAGTCTCTGAAATCACGAAGCTGTGCACACTGTTCTCACTATTTAGAGAGAGACAAAATAAAACTAAAAGCAATTAAGTGATTTGGGGAAAATATAGAGTGCATCAATGGCAAATATGAGGGCAGGGACCACGGGCCACCAAAGCAGCTGTCAGCGAACCGGGCTGCTCTTTGGCCATGATTTAAAGCTTCTGTTTAGACTGCTATCCACATCCATCTCAGGAAATAAATGGCTGCAGTGCAGACTCCAACATCCAAACCAGATGGAAGCGTTCACGCTCCTTCGGAAAGTTTAAATCACCTCACAACGCGAGGTTTACCGTTCTTATCAACTTCTGGGAATATCTCAAACAAGATGGTATGATGGATGAATATGGAAGACTGTAACAAAATATGAACAAATAAAACTAACTATGTCTCTCAATATACCATAATAACCGACACATAGAATTATACGAAGAGACTTTCTTGGGGTCCCCCAAAATCAAAATGTCTTGTAATTATTTTATATTGCATTTTGTGCCTTATATTATCCACAAGAACTAGCTCAATTCATAGTTTTCTATACTCCACTTTGTGAGGATAGCAACCACAGAAAACCCGTGTTTTCAGACGCGTGTTTTTGAAAGGAAGTATCTGGCCAGGTGCGGTGGCTCATGCCTATAATCCCAGCAGTTTGGGCAGCCAAGGTAGAAGGATCATTTGATCTCAGGAGTTTGAGACCAGCCTGGGCACCATGGCAAAACCCTGACTCTATAAAAAAATACAAAAGATTAGCTGGGCATGGTGCCGTGCACCTGTAGTCTGAGCAACTCAGGAGGCTGAGGTGGGATAATTGCTTGAGCCTGGGAGGCTGAGGTTTCAGTGATCTGAATATTGAATTCCAATTCAAGGACGAATCTATTGATTTACAATTTATTGTAAATAGATATAATTTTTAAAATAAATTTCTGTTGCTTCTATATTAACTTATTACCAAATTTCATATATGTGGACTAATGGGTCATTTGCTCTTATTCCTTAATTTATGAGACACTGGTCTAAATAGGTATTTGGGGAAAAGATAAAGGCAGCACAAGAAGAATCAGGAATGGAACTGTTTGAAACTCTGAGTCCTGTGACTAGCTTCTGCATTCTTGAACATGTCACCAAGTCCACTCGTCAGGGTACCACGGAGACGTCAATGCTGCCTCTCTGTGTCCACCAAGGTGTTTTCTGCCATGTCAGGTTTTCATTTCTTTACTCTCCCAGAATAACTTACTCCACAGAGTGCAGCTGCTCACATATGAAATGAGAAAGCCCATAGGGAATTTTTGTTTTCTGATACGGAGCCTTGCTCTTGTTGCTGAGGCTGGAGTGCAGTAGCTCGATCTCAGCTCATTGCAACCGCCACCTCCCAGGTTCAAGCGATTTGCCCGCCTCAGCCTCTTGAGTAGCTAAGATTACAAGCCTGTGCCAGCATGCCCGACCAAGTTTTGTATTTTTAGTAGAGATGAGGTTTCTCCATGTTGGTCAGGCTGGTCTCAAACTCCCGACCTCAGGTGATCTACAAAGTGCTGGGATTACAGGCATGAGCCACTGCACCCTGCCAGAAATATTTTAGAAAAAGAAGATGCATAAAGGTATGCCCCCCATCTTCTTGACATCCATTGGGTGTCCAAAAGAACATTGGCAGCCTTCCCTTTAAACAGAAATTGTCTCTTCCACAGACGAGGTTTTACTCAATGGTCTCTGTCTCACATCTGTTGACAAGGTCCATCCTCCCTCCGAGGGCAGCCCCCACTCACAGGTGGGCGTCATCACCAGCACCAGCTTCCCACCGACTCCGGCTGGCTCCCCTCATCCCTTCACGCTGCCTGAAAAATAGTCTCCTGAATGCATGCATGTTCCACGTACCTACAATTTGTTCTGTGAAACCACCATTTTAAGTTTTTGTCTGTTTTGACAGAACTATTTCTAAGGCTTTACCATACATGCTGTCTTTGTCAGTGGCGTAAGCTAAGTGTGATTCGTCACTTTCCCAGGGACCTGGGTGTGGCTGAGACACAGTCTCCGGGACGTTGCCCTGCAGAGTTGGCACCTGAATTAGAAGGAGCACCGTTTGTTTGTTTCACTGGTGTCCTTTGTCCGTGCTTCTGTCTTAGGTTGTTTGTCTAAATCACATGTCCTTTTGTTGTGTCCTCTCCTTCTGCTATTTCCAGTCCGTTCTTGCTTTACATGCAGAGAAACCAGAGTTTCCGAAGAAACAGGACACCAACTTGCCAAATCATTAGCCTTGCTCTGATAGTGGTAGACTTATGGGAAATGACTGAACGTCTTCACCAAAAGTGCCCTCGGTGGTGCTGGCAGCCCTTTCCCTGTGGCTCAGAAGCCAAGCTTCTCATGGTGCTTGGGTGGTTGTGACACCCAACAGGCTGATTTGTTGATAAGTGGTACCCTCTGTCCCTTGTGACACTTGAACATTTGAAAAACAACAAAAAAGTCATGTGGGCCCAGCGCGGTGGCGCACACCTGTCATCCCAGTACTTTGGGAGGCTGAGGTGGGCGGTCAGGAGCTCGAGACCAACCTGAGCAACACGGTGAAACCATGTTTCCACTAAAAATACAAAAATCAGCTGGACATGGAGATGCGTGCCTGTAATTCCAGCTACTCAGGAGGCTGAGGTAGGAGAATCTCTTGATCCCGGGAGGCAGAGGTTACAGTGAGCTGAGATTGTGACAGAGTGAGACTCCATCAAAAAAAAAAAAAAAGTTGGTGGCGAATCAGTACACACTTTTCTTCAAACTCAGGAGCACGAGGCAATTTATTAGCAAAACATCAGGGAGAAAGTCTTGGTGATTGTTGCCCCATCTGCTAGCAATGGCCGGATCCCTGTTGCTGAGTGGCAGGAACTGTGTTTTCCCCTCTGTCGTAGACCACCCTTGTATAGAATGGCACTCAGAGAAGGGAGGGGTGCAGTGTGGGATGCCAGTCTGCCCCTTGTCTTAGAAAGACACACTTGCTGTTTGCGTTCAGACTGCCTGGACCTTGGGAGCCACATTCAAGAAAGTCTCTGAGTCAAAAGGCCAAGCAGTCCTCCATGGGGTCTTCTGCCTGATTAAACCAGGGCTGTAGCGGCATCCCGCTCTGCTCCCAATTCAGCACCAGATCCAGCTCTCAGAGCCACCAAGTCTGAAGCCAGGCTGGCTGTGTTTCTTGCAAGTCAGCCAGAAGGTAAGGTTCCTGCTGAGCTGATGCTCTGAGTCTCTCCAAGCCACGCAGAGCATGCACCCCACCCCACCCCAGCACTGCGAGGAGGACGGGCAGGGCCGGCAGGGCACTCCCTGCACTGCTGAGCTTCGCCCAACCCAGCTCCAGCCCCCGTCGTTCTGAAAGTTTTCTATTTGAGAGTCTTAATGCATATTTACACATATATTTAAAATATTAATATTTAAAATGTAATTAAAAGATTTAAACCCATTTTAATACTTAAGGGAGACAAACACAATGCCTGTCTGAGGCATTCACATCCTTGGGAGAATTGTTAGTCGGCATAATTCATTAATATTGAGGAGCAATCCTGATGTGCCTGATTTGGTTCTGGGAAGGGAAAATGGGGTCATCTGTGAACTGCCAGGAAGAGCTGGTGGCATGCTGCGCCCTCTGGTACATTCAGCCCTGGAGCTGGGGACAGGGGCAGGAGTGCCTGTGGCCAGCAGGACCTCGCTCAGAGGCCCCCGGAAACAAGCCTGAACTCTGATGGCAGCAGAGAGCAGCGGGGGAATTTCCTGGGTTGGGGGTGGAGTCTCACCTTCCCTTTGTCCCAAGGCAAGGTCTCCTCCAAGACACCGTTTATCAACTTCAGCCCTGCTGACATCCGGGGCTAGGAATCTTCTTTGTTGAGGGCGGCTCTGTGCTTTGTGGGACATTTGGCAGCACCTCTGGCCTCTCCCCATGACCTAACACACTTGCCTCCCCAGGGGTAAGGACCAACACCGTGTCCAGGCATTGCCAAATGTCACAGGCGGCAAAGTCATTCCCAGCTGAAGGCCACTGATTAGAAGGATGTGGATTCCACACTCCGGCTTCATCTCTCATCTGTCCAGCTGGCTGGGGAGAGATGGGTCTTTTCTGGGGGACTCTGGAGACAGCCAAGCTCTCCTGAGGGGCCACCTAACAGCCCTACACTGATGCAGGACAGCCCTGCATGACTGTGAACTGTGTGTTGAAAGCAGAACAGGTACCATTTGCCCGTTTTGTTAACCTAAAGGACAGATAAACATACGTCTAATTTTGCCTTTCTCACATCTTTCTACCAGCAAATGCTAAACTTGTTCGCTCAATCCATCTTTGGACTGATTGTCATAGAAGAGGAGTATTTCAGTGGCATATTTCAAGGCAATCATCAATCTCAGAAAAATAATGTAGCCCACATACCTCTCTGAGATTCAAAGTGTCCATCAGTAAATGTATGTATTGTGTAATGGAGGGTAAGACGTCCAAAAACAACACCCAATCCAGATGCCATCTGCTGAAAATGGAGAGGAATCGGTGGCCAGAAGAATTCCTATTGTCAAACCTCACCAGTGGTAAGCTGAGCTCTGGGCTGGGCAATGTTCTACAAACTTGGCTCACTTAAGTTACACTCCCAAATCCACGCTAGTGCAGTATTTTACCAATTTATCAGTTCCGTGGACAAAAACATGTTTTGTGAAACTTTAAAAAAATTATAAATTAATAAGAAAATATAGAATCTACTAGAAAAGGAAAGAACGAAGGATGTGAACTCAGAGTTCACAGAAAAGAAGCACAAAAATATCAGTAAGAATTTAACTAAGAGGCTCTAGTATACAGCTTGGTTCCTAATTAAATATTGCAGATCAAATAACACATAGGTACCCACTTTTTCATTTGAAAACAGCAACAACAACAATACAACAAACAAACAAAAACTTTTAAAAACCCTACTGCCAGCCAGAGTCTAGAAAACCAGGCACTGTCCTACATGATTGGCGGCAAGTAAATTTCATATGCCACCTGGGGAGAATTTGGTTAACAACTAACAAATCTAATTCTACCAACTTACTGATGGTATAATTCTACTATTGTAAATATTCCCTAAATTCACCCAAAAGCAGTAAATATGAGGAAATGCACAATGACTTAAAAAAAAAAAAAAAAAGAACCTACTAAAATGCCCATTGAGGGGAGTTGCTGAATAAATTAAGATGTGGGGCTGGACACTGGGGAGTCACTGGAAAGAAAAGGATCCCTGTGGGAGGCAGAGGAACAATCTCCCAATTAAAGGTTGATTAAACTTGACTACATAGAGAAGTTACTGCGCAACTCCATTGACTTCATGGAAGGCTGAGGTGCCTGCCGGGATATGGATACATTGTTTCTCTGAAAAGAAATTGTTAAAGAGAGATGATCCCTGGAGAAAATGAAGAGGGAGTTGACAAGGAAGACTCTCATAATCTATTTTAATGATTGTGCACATTTCTTTAAGTTTTGAAATAAATTAATTTAAAAATGCAAATTAAACCAACTAAATAGCAAAGGGGAAAGACAGGCTCATTGATGAAGAAAGCCTTACCCCAGTGTTTCCCAAAGTGGGTTCCACCCGGAACACCCATTGTTCAGGCAAGGGCACATCGGGGCTTGGAGACTGTTATGCTTCTACTCCGAAGACCAGGGTCCTGCGAGAGAGGAATGATTTGCCTCTCTACAGTCTAAACCCTAAGCTGGAGGATCCAGCACTACACCCCTGAGGGCTGCTGCCTCTTTTGTGCAAGGAAGAGGTGTTCATTCCCTCTGAGGACACTCCCAGCAGGTGCCCACAAGGCAGGCTGGACTCGAGGACATGCAGAAAGATGGTCGCAGGGTCTTGTGTTACTCATACACAAATCGCAGAAAGTGAGGTCGTGAACAGAAGCCACTGTCCGTCGGACCGGAGTGCGGGAGAAGTGGCCTGGTGACTCTGCGGAAATAGAAGCCTTTGCAAGATCCAGAGCTCCCAGGTGGTCAGTCCACAAGCGGGGATCTTGCAAGTCGGACTGTACGCTTTCTGCACGCGGGTCTGGCTGCTTCTCCATCATTTTAAACGTTTTGCCTCCATGAAGCAGCAGTTTGTGGCTTTCTTAAGTCTACGGCCGCCTGCCACCCTCCTTAAGAACCAGGCCACTTCTCTCTTCTATTTCAAAATTAACTTTAAATTACATATTGATTCCAGCCCTATGAAATTTAGCAAACAGTGCATTACATTTAAATAAATTATAATAATCAAGCCCCCAGTGTTTGAATTAAAGCTTTTTATTGAATGATTTGACTGAATTCTGTAAAAACCTCATTAATTTGTATGCCGCTAATTTGTAATTTGTGATAAAGCAAAGGCAGGAGAGTCGGGAAGAAAGGGACGACCTCCTGACTAAAGGGTTTCTTTTTCTTTCTTTCTTTTTTTTTTTTTTTTTTTTTTTTTTTTTTTTTTTGCCCTGCAAACCTTTTTCATGAAAGTGCAAATCAGTACTGTAAACAAGGTTGCAGGGGGTCTTATTTAAAATACTTAAGAAAATAAACTTTTCAAATACCTTTTAGAAGCACATTTACATGCATACAATTTATATGCTAATTACAAATCACTCTGCTCTATTCACTAGAGTAATTCCCTTGAGAACCTCAACTGGGTTTTGGGGGGTTTAGTTTGGTTTTGTTTTTGCCTATGTTAAGTTACTATTGTACTTGAAAGTTGCAATATGTGTGCCCTCTAACACATTTTATAATTTAAATGATTTTGTTTAATTAATTCAAATTAGTAAAAATTTCACTGCAGATTCTAAGGATCATTTTACTTTTTTCTCTTGCTTTCTAATGTGATCCTAAAATGTGCAGAATTGGCTGTTTTCTAAACCAGAGTTCCTAACAGAGGTGAGGAAACCAGCTTCAGGGTGGGGGTAGGGGACACAGACTCTAGTCATAGCCTGGAGCTGGAATTCGATTTTATGAGAATTTTTTTTGAGTTTAAGTGTGTGTGTGTGTGTGTGTGTGTGTGTCTGTGTGTGTGTGTGTGTATCCACATGCACATATATAAAAAAACACAACAAACTTGTAATCCTGTTCGTTTTAAATTCCCAAATCATTTACTATCAGAGGTCACAATCCACAAACAAATCAAAGATTTCCCCTAATCCAGAGCTATCCTGCTCCCTGTGCTGGGAAAAAAATGGAATCAAACACTGAAGTCATAGCTGCAAAAACAAACAGGTTTTCCAAGTATCCGCAGAAGAATAGGAATGTAGCCTGCACTCAGGCTCCAGCCGCCCTGCCCCCAGAGAGACCGCTGGAAACCCCTGTGCTCTGAAAACAAAAAGGTTTTGGAGTGGGAAGGTGGGAAGACCGTGGAATCCATTTGATCCCTGGCCTGGCTGTGTAGCTCAGCCCTGATGCACTCTCAACTGATAAGCTCAGCTTCTTGTCATTTATTTACTCTACTAATTGGTTTACAAAATAAAATGAACATCAACAACAAACACCCTCCTTCCAGCCGTGTAAATTACATATTGCACCTCGCAGAATAGAACTTTAGGTGGGAATATAATTAAGCATACAAATGCTCACAAGAGGGAAACTGGAACTCACAGAATTGAGCAAACACTTTGGAATTTCAGCCTTACACAACATCATCATTCTCATGTGAAACATAATTAACGAAGAAAATGCCTCGGATGTGTGGGCTAGGAAGGCAAATATAACCATCCTTTCCTGTGCCTTCAAGGTTAGAATTATTACAGCACTTATAATTTTATTTTAATTACCCATAATGAGACTCCACACATGTGATATAGTTGGCATGCTTTTGACAATAGAAGTTTCTGAGATGCCTCATTAAGTATTTTAGTATATATTTATGTGATTTTCACTCTGCCTCCCGGATTTGGTGGCACCACAGCCCATGTAAAGGCATATGCACATATTTTAATAAAAAATACTACCATTAAAGATCATAAAATTATTACAATGAATCGATATTAAGATGTCACAGCTGTATAACCCTTTCTTTTTATGTACTCCCATGCTGAATTGCTTTATGACCTACCATAAACCTATTAAACTACTGGTAATAAAGGATTGTAATTAGTGATAAAACCTTGTTGCTTAGTGAGCCAAGACAGTCATCCTTACTTTGAATTTTATTGGAAGTAATCAAGACAAAACCTTCAGCAATGTCAAATACCAGTCAGAGAACAAGGCTGTGCTTTTGCTGGGGACTGGTAACATCTCACCTTTCCTGGAGTTGGGACTCTAGCTTTATTTTGCTGGTTGGGAAGTTTTTAGGCTGTTTAGCTTGGTGTGGTTTTATCATGTTTGTAAGCAGGAGGTGCAGGAACGTGCATTCCGAGGGGAAGAGAAGCCGGCCAAGGAACCCCTGAGCCAGGGACAGTCGCCCCTGCTGCCTGGCGCTGGAGCACTCTGTGTCGTCCACGTGGGACTCGGCCACGGAACAGCCGGGACCGTGGCAAAGAAAAACCACGCTGCGGTGGATCTGAGGCCAAGTCAGGGAAGAAGGGGCTGGGAAAGGGCTAAACAAAACATTCCACCTTCCCGGCTATCAAATCCAATTAACTGTTTCCTGGCGATCCTTAGGCAAAAGTGAGCGTTGTCACTGGAGGCACAAAGCCCCCTCGCAAATCCACAGGGCATGGCCAGGCCCCGTCATCCCTGTCTGTCGCTTCCTGGAAGACATTTGCTGCGCCAAGACCCTCAGAAGGTGCTTCTGGGTGGATGTGGTCTACTGAAAGATATCAATTTCAGTTCCTTTAATGTAAATGTTGCATATCTCAACCTCAAAATTCTGGGTGCAGCAATTATCAGGGGATCAGAGCCAGGAATATGTCTTTGCAAAGCCTAAAAGTGGAAAGTGCCCTTTTGTGCCAGAGACCAGAGAGCACGCTCAAGCCCCAGGCCTGGGCAGCAAACAAGGGCATCACCCAGTCGAGCGGCAGCCCCTGACCCCACCAAAAGCAGCCACGCAGGGGAAGCCTGGTGCGTCTGGAGCTTCACTTCACTTCGAAAGTAAACTTAACAGAAGATCCCTTTAAGTGGCAAACAATGACCCAGTCCTTCATTGAGGGTCTCACAAACCCGAGATTATCCCAAAGAGGGAAGCCCAGGTAGAGGGGCGCTTATTCCTCTTCTTTCCTTCCAACCGGACTTTGCGACCCCCACTGTGCTGGGCTTTTCACAGCCCTGAATTGAGCACTAGGGAAACTATAGTAACCAATAATCGGCTTCAGTTCAATGGAAACTATGTATCTTGGTGGATGACAAAGCCAGGGATAAACACACACACACAGGCACATGCACACGCACACGCGCACGCACACCCCCAGAGCCTGCTGTAGGACCACAGAGAGAGGCACAGCACAGCCAGGAGCCAGCCTGCGCTCAAACCAGCCTCAGCACTGAGTCCTGCCCCCACCTGAGGAGTGCAGGGGCCTGTGCACCAGCCAGGTGCAAGGGAGGCTGCTGTGTGGAGCAGGATTCACGCAGAGATGCTGGGAAATGAACCCGATATTCAGTGGAAGCGTGACATTGAATCCAAGGGGCGGGTTGACTGTGGAGGCAGACAAAAACATTTAATCACAAGTGTGTTGGGGTCTCTCTTCAGACCTGGGAAGGGCTGGGATGACAGCAGTAGAAATCTCCTTATATTATTTATGTTATTTGTACGCTTCTGACTATAATTCCACCTTATCACGAATACAATGTGTGCTTTCCCGTTTGCACTGTACCGGCATCAGGGGCGTATTCGTGTCATCTCCAGGACATTATAAAATGAAATTAAAATGCATGCCTGCTCCCCTAAATGTCAGCGTGGCTGCGTCACTTCCATCACTTGAGGTCTACAGAGAGTCGGGGGCACCGGAGGCTGATGACTTCAGCTAGCAAATCAGGAAGATGGCTCGTCAATTTTACTTTTTATCTTAAACATATCCTGAGTTGTATGGGTGCACACACGAGCTGCAGCAGTTGGTCAGGATTTAAGCTACTAGAAGAAAGTTAAGCTTCTGCGTCGACTGGCCGAGATACCAGCCATAAGCTGACAAGTAATTAAACCGGCATATCTGTAACAACTGTCATCTCTTACTTCTGTGCAACTTGGATATAAACCAAGAAAGCCAGAGAGACAGAGAGAGAGAGAGAGAGAGAGAATATGAGTGAGCCCTCATCCTCGAAGGCCACTACTGGGCCCCCCAGCTGAACAGTTTAGTGGGCTTGAGCATTTAGAGGTTTGACACCCTGATCAAAAGGGTCAGCGCTCCGTTCACCAATTAGCAGCAGGGAGAAGCACAGCAGCCAAGGTGTGAATTTCGACTCTGCAGTTCTGAGGAAGCCGAACGTAAAATGCATTCTCACACTCTTGAGCAGCTGCTGCTCAGCAGTGATGCCACCACTGCTGTCCCTGGAAGCCGGAAGGCAGGCAGCACCCTGCCCAAGGCCAGCAGGGCCTGGACCCCTCCCCAGGTGGTCCTGTTGGGGATGCTGCCTGCATTACTTGAAGCTCCTCTCTGCCCACACTCTCTCTCCACCCAGACGCACGATAGATATTCTACAGAGATCTCCTTATGTGTGGAGACATTTTACATTAACAGAGAGAGAAGTGGGGCCAGTGGAGTTCTCAATGGTTCAAAATGATGTTGAATGGCAACAAACGCACCTTCCCAGGCTGGAGGCTGAAGCTGATGGCGTCCTCTGCCTGTCACCCCGGTCTGAGCTCCTATTTGTGCCAGGAACTTCATTTGTTTGATGCATTTGAAAACACTGTTAGGAGGACGATTAAGTCTCAATTGAGATGGCTCCAGGCTTTCCAAGATAAACAGGCAATTAGGTTTCTCTGCATTCGGGGTCCTGGGAGGATGAGAGACCTGGGTTAGGTCAGAAGCCAAGCTTTCAGGGGAGGGACTCAGGGTGACTGCCTATGCCATTATCTCCTGCTTGGCACCCCAGTGACTTGCGAAAGATTACTTGCCTGACACTGGACGCCACTGTATAGCAACGTGAGAATGAGGGAAAATATTACAGAGCACTTCATACCTCCAGACATTCCTGTTTGCAGTAAGATTTGAGATTTTTAAGTAAAAATTTTGAACATTTAAGATGAGCTATTTACTCTCCCTCAAGACTATTATAATCCCCCAAAATACGGAGGAATGAGGAGGACATTTGTTGGGGATCTAACTGCAAAAATGTCTGAAGTTATTGCATTAAAACCTCTTAATACTTCCCTCGTCTTTGCTGTTCAAATGGACTCTAAGCCTTGTTAATTTCCAAGTAGTTAAACTTGGAATTACTTGCCAATCTTGGAAACACAGACCCCCAATCGAAGGCCTATCACACATTCTGTTTATTTTTCTCCTAATGAAAAGTATGACAAGCAAATAATTAAACTGAAAGGCGAGCATAAATTAGAGTCTCCAGCTACAGAGCAGATCGCCTTTTGAAGACTGCATTTTCAAAGCTGTGCTTCGGGAGAACACTCACTGCAGTCATTTAAATTATCTGGCTGAAACTGTATGTGGTTCTTCTGTAAGATGGTTTATCCCATTTCATCAAACAGAATGTTTGATGTTTCTCGGCATAACAAATTATTTGTGTTGGATTTATTTCAGTGAATTTCCCTTCTCCTTCTGGTTTCAGGAGAGTAAGCCCTGGGTTTCTAAACATTATGAAAACAACCAGATCTGAGAGACATTATATCCACAACAAAGGGAAATGAGTGACCAGCCCAGTTACATTGTCTTTTGAACAACAAGTCAATGCAGACAGAAGTAAATGACAGTTAATTACAAATTACATTCTGGTTGGGGCCGCTGGGGCCTCTCGCCCGCAGAAAAGCTCAGGCCCTGGGGCGCTCACCTGCCTGCTGAGGGCCTAGAGGAGACCCGGGCTGGGGCACTGCACAGGCTTCAAAACAAGCTGCTAAACACAAAAGCTTATTGGATTACAGAGATTTAGGAAAAGGCATTCAGATCTCTCTCCACAACTGCAGGAGGAGGGGGAGGGACTTCTGGAGGACGGATCACTGCAGGGTTTTGAATGCAGGTCTCACTTTCTGTGCAGGGAAATGGCCCCCCTTGTTTGCCAGTGTTGGAAAACTGGTCCCATCGTGGGCAGGCTCCCTCCAGGAGGCACAGCGGTGCTGGGGCCCGTTCTAACTTGGCCCCATAATTGCTTTTCAAACAGGGACAAGTACACAGCGCTGATGCTACCAGAGATTCTTAATCCGGTGAATTCCGTAGTGCACTTAGAGTGTTTATTTTTTATCAGAGGAGGGTTGTCCTCACCGTCAGCAGACAATTTGATTTACTATTAATGATTCACATTCTTTTAATTGGAACAGTAAATGAATGTATTACATTTTAAGTCAAATTTTAAGTTAATATATTTGCAAAAATAAGACAATGTTGAAAATAATTAATGCCATCATGGGTGCATTAAAAAGACCCTGGCTTTTGTAATTCACTAAAGCAATTTCTATTCATTTAGTTGAGCCAAATGCTTATTGTTAAAGACAAAAGACCCAACAATTTGACATTGAGCTCATTATGTATGTTAGAAACACTCAGAAACCCAAGGCCACACCACACACCGCACAGCCGAAGACTGGGGGGTCGGGAGCATTGCCTGGGATAGAAATGCAGACCACACCATTCTCCTTAATCGCTTTCCATTCAGATCTAATTAAAACTTCAAAACCAAGCTTGTTGGAAAACATCGGAAGAACAATTTTTGTTGTTTTTAAGTGACGGGGTAATCAGTAAACTCCGGGGAAGTTTAATGGGTTTCTCCCTCCCTCTCTCTCCCTCCCTCTCCCAAGCCCTTTCTCTCCCTC
>NW_016107500.1:4596929-4606130 GCF_001604975.1 Cebus imitator
CCTCTCCCTCCGTCTCCCGTCTCCCTCCCTCTCCCTCTCTCTCCCTCTCTCTCCCTCTCCCAAGCCCTCTCTCTGAAGACTCTAGCAGCCCAGATCTCACTCCTTACTCCCAGCTGACTTGGAAAAATATTTGAATTTTTAAAGAAAGCATTGGGAAACATACGCAGAAAAACATATCTTTTGAAAGTGCGGTGACCTCCTTCCCTTGGCCGGCATTGGCGAGGGGACCCAGGGACTTCCGGTGTGGTGCTGGCCTCTCCAGGCCGCGGAGGCGGCTCTCCACTGCGCCGGCCACACCGTCCCCACACTCAGCCAGGGCAGAGGATCCTGTTAGCACGGCCACCACAAGAAGCCCCCTTTTGTATGCAGGGAGTGAGAAATCCTTACTGCACTCCACATTTGGGGGAAAAATTACCCCGCCTTCTCCCTGACTCCAAGTGTCACAGGTGAGACAAACGCTGTAGTTTGCAAGGAATTCTCATCAAGATAAAAGTGAGATTCAGTCCTGCGGCGCTAACTTCAGTGCTGTCCCCGTGCTCCTTCTACAGGAATGCCTGGCTCTTTATCACCAAACTAAACAAATGGGGCCATTTTCAAGACACGGTCCAGGATGAGTGCGCGTGAGCACACCGAAGGTTTCATAAACACCTCCGGAGGGCTACAGTCTAAGACTTTTACTTTCATGAGGCAAAATTTGAAAACCACCTTTTACAAATATTGGTATTTTTCATCTAGATGCACAGATGTTATATTTCCAACATAAAGGACAGAAATTGGTTAATTTATGGGATCGTAGGAGTCTTCTCCTTCCTGGATGTGTGATCACAGTGAGACAGGCCAGCTCCTGCTGAAAGGACGCCTGTAAGAGCTCTTTTCCTAAAATTAGGTAGAAAAATATCTGCCTTCTCCGTGCTTAGGGGAGTGGACTTCTTATCGGCAGCAGTGGAGTGACCTGGCTGCAATGACAGTGACAGGCGAGATCCATCATGTCATCAGCACAGCGAGGGATGTGACCCAGCCCCACCTGCCTGCCGATGCTGGTGAAACCCCCCAGCCAGGAGGCAGGGAGCGCTTAACCCTGTGAGCCCCGGGTTCCCGCTGTGCGTCACCAGGCCTCTGTCTTGTATGGGAAGCCTATAGGATGGCAGCAAATCTTTACAGGCTTTGCAGTCTGCCCTTGCGACAAGTGCGCGCCAGGCCACCTCATAACACGATTAAATGGTAACATGAGAGCAGGGCATGCCTTGTGGAGCCACTGCCAGGGCCTCAGGAAGGCTGTGGCCGCCCTAGGTGCAGGCAGTGCAGAGAGAGGCAGGGAACACCGTGGACTGGGCCAGGGGACCTCTCCGTTTTCTGAAACAGCAACTGACGTCCAGGCAGTGGCTTTCCGGTGGTCTGCAGTCACCACACATTGTGTTTGCCCGTATAGAGCAGGTTCACTTTGAGATTCCTGGGAACATGTATACATGCCGGCCAGGTTCGTGGATTTCTTTGCACATCCTTCATAGACAAATGGCGAGACACGCCACGGTTGGGAAATGCTATTGGATGTGAGGTGTTTTCCTCGTCCTTGAGAAAAACCCAAATTATGTAAATGGCAGTGGTAACCCTATAGTAAATGGCATTTTAGGATGCAGTCTTGAACTCCTGAGATGTCAAGTGCCTGATGGAGATCTCCATGCACACACATACAGTGGCGTTTCTCCGGCCGGCGTGCATTCGTATTTCTAGGAGGGCTGTTATGTTTGCAACATGAAATGTAAAAGTTTAACTGACAACGTTTTCTAGATTGTGTTTTCGTATTACTTCTGCCTTCTCTTCTGTTAAGTCACAACAAGCTCTTCTTGGGTTGAAAAGAGAGGGAAAAAGCCAGTTGAATAGTAATATGGTTCTTTCATGTATATGCAAGAAAAAGATCTTTTCACACCTTCATGAAATTAGCATACATTTAAATACTAATGAATTGCCAGTGACTGGTTAAGAATACCAAGAACTGCAGTCACACAAAGTTAGGCATCCCTAGGAAATAGCTCTGATTCTAGGGGCACGTGGCCTGATGGAGGCATGATGTTTTCACAAGATGCTCAAACACACAGTTCTAGACAGGGTCAGGGTGGCCAGGGGATCGCTAGATCTTCATCAGGAAAAAGGTTCCTCAAAATGGAGAAGTTGAGGCTGAGTGATGGTGAAAACCCTCCCAGCCTCCAGTCGCTGGGCTGCGGTGGGACTTGAGACGTTCTCGTGGCCGCCGTGCCGTCTTGGGGTGGACTCGTTTGGTACAGGATGCGCTAACGAGTTATCTGCGTGGGTATCTCGCAGCAGCGTGGAAGGTTAGGCCAAAGCTCTGAAGACGCTTCTGCACACTGACTGGTATCGAACATGACGGAGACCAGCCAGAGAATGTGAACTGTGCGCTTAGATACTCAGAGTTAAATCGCACTTAGCCTAACGCTGCCTCCTTAGTATTTAAGCTCGGCCTGAAGGTTGACCTGTACGCAGTGAACGGCAGCTTATGTGGCGGTGGAAACAGACCAACCTGCTCTTACGCCGTTTGCAGAGTTTTGGCCAATTGGGCGCTGACCTTATTCAAACGGTGTTCCAATGAGGCAAAGGCCAGGCTAGAACCTCTCTGGCTGTGTCTGCACCTCACTTCCATGTTCTGTCTGTAAACCTTCCACCACGCGGCTGCACGGGACTCTCTGAGTCTGCCCTGGCTCGGAGGCGGCCTGATCACTGAATCGTTCTTTGCTCAATTGAACTCTGTTAAATTTAATTTGTCTGAGTTTTTTTTTTTTTTTTTTTTTTCTTTTTACATTGTGTTTAGGGAGGGGGACCCTCCCCAAGTGCTCCTGGGATCCCTTCTGCCTCACACACATGGCAGTGCCTGGGGCCGTGTGTGGGTGTAGTTCGTCCTCTGCTCCAACACGAAGGAAAACACGGGAGTGCTGTCAGACAAACTTAAGGGAAGAATCCTATTTGATTTTTTTGTTTTTTGTGTTTTTTTGAGACGGAGTTTCACTCTTGTCACCCAGGCTGGAGTGAAATGGCACAATCTCAGCTCACTGCAATCACCGCCTCCCAGGTTCAAGCGACTCTCCTGCCTCAGCCTCCCAAGTAGCTAGGATTACAGGCACCTGCCACTACCACGCCCGGATAATTTTTGTATTTTTAGTAGAGACGGGTTTTCACTTTGTTGGCCAGGCTGGTCTTGAACTCCTGACCTCAGATGATCCACCTGCCTCAGCGTCCCAAAGTGCTGGGATTACAGTTGGGGGCAAACCACGCCTGGTCCCTATTTGTTTTCAATGGTCCGCTATCATATGGTGTTGTGAATCATCTCATGATCTTTCAGTAAATGCTGTATACTGATGCACAGTCACATCGTCGGTCCTGTGGTTTTAATCTAAAGTCTCAGCATCCAGTCTTGATGCTACAGTGAGTTGCAGCAGGACCTGGAGAGACTCCGTGTCTCTGTCCACGCAGCCCTTGCTCAGCACCCTTGAGACGCTATTCCGGCAGCTTCCCCTGCTCTGTTTCCTGTCACTATCCTGCCATCCAAAGCCACAACTTACTCTTCTTGTTTTTAAGTTTAATAATTTTAATAAATTCCAAAATGTTGAAAATATAATTCCAGGAAAAATATTTAAAATTTCACAACTGGTAAGAAGAAAAACGACATCAAACTTCACAAAAAAGAAATATTTCTAAAAAATGTGAAAATTGATATGAAGGAATATTGTGGTTATTTTCTGATTTTTTAAAAAATACATTCGTTTTAGGCTGGGTGTAGTGGCTCAAGCCTGTAATCCCAGCACTGTGGGAGGCTGAGATGGGTGGATCACTCTGGGAGGCTGAGGTGGGTGGATCACTTGAAGCCAGTAGTTCAGAATCAGCCTGGCCACATGGTGAAATCCCATCACCACTAAAAATACAAAAACTAGCCGGGTGTAGTGTGTGTATCTGTAATCCCAGCCACTTGGGAGGCTGAGGCACAAGAATCACTTGAATCTGGGAGCCGAGATTGCACCACTGCATTCCAGCCTGGGTAACACAGTGAGATCCTGTCTCAAAGTAAAAAAAAGTAAAAAATGTAAAAATTAATTGTTTTTGACTGGGCGCAGAGGCTCAGGCTTGTAATCCCAGCACTTTGAGAGGCCGAATCACGAGGTCAGGCGTTCAAGACCATCCTGGCCAATACAGTGAAACCTGTCTTTACTAAAAATAGAAAAATTAGCTGTGCGTGGCGGCGGGCACCTGTAATTGCAGCTACTCTAGAGGCTGAGGCAGGAGGATCGCTTGAGCCTGGGAGGCGGAGGTTGCAGTGAGCCAAGATCATGCCACTGCACCCCATCCTGGGCGACAGAAGTAGACTCCGTCTCAAAGAAAATATATTATTTTCTATGGTTTGCCCTGTTTTTTCCACATGCTCCCTTAGTTTCTTAAAATTTATACAACACCTCCAATACCACCTCAGAAACACAGTACAAAGATGTTATTAAAAAGGCAAAAGAGAACAAAATATTTTCTGCCATGGTTATAAGCTCGGATTAATGATCATTAAGAAACATTCTCCTTCATAGAAATACGCCGGTCGGGGCCTTAAGCAGTGCCCGGTTTCCAGGCCCTGAGGGGCGTCTCTCAAGCATCAGGTGCTTGAGTTAGATTTCAGCCGGAAGAGACAGCGCTGGTTTAGGGCGGAGCCCTCAGGTGAGAGCTTAAAGGTGGTGTTTCCTGGGCTGTCCATTCAACAGAGACGCAGAGCCATCGTTCACTAGAGCTGACATTACTGGCAAGCAGCTCCAGAGCTGGACCTTGTCCTGGTCCATAAGGGGAGGCGAGACCACCATGCCGCGAGTACAGGACAGGCTGGCCGGGGCAGAGCTGGGACTCAGTGACACATGGGAACGTCCATTTGATGTTCCCTACAGGTCAGTGTCGGAGGGAAAAGGCCACAGGACAAGGCGTCCTGAAAATCCATCTTCCCTTGGAATGAAATGGACAGGCACAGGGCAAGGCTTCCAGAGACAGCAGGGGATGGGGGCTCCCCCATGCCATTTGTGAAAAGCTTACTTAGGGAAAAGGCGTGGAAAGCTTTCCTGCAGAACACGGACCTGAGAAAACCCTGCGCCCGCCTCCCTCCCCCGCCACCTGCTTTAGTGGCCTCTGAGCGCTGCGGAGGGGCACCACTTCCAACGATGCCCTGCAGACTTCCTGGCTGAAAATAGCCGTCCTGAGGGTATGGGAGTGGGGAGAGTGTCCAACTGTGAGGGACGGAAGGCAGGAGGGAGATCTCTGCCACTGGTATACTGAAGAATCAACCACAGGCTGGGCTCACACTTTTAATTCCAGCACTTTGGGAGGCCGAGGCAGGAGGATCACTTGAGCACAGGAGTTTGAGACCAGCCTGGGCAACACAGTGAGAGCCGGTCTCTGCAAAAAATTTAAAAAGTTCACTTGGCGTGGTGGCATACACCTGTGGCTGCAGCTACTGAGGTGGCTGAGGCAGGAGGACAGACTGAGCCCAGGAAGTCCAGACTGCGGTGAGCTGTGATTGGGCCACTGTACTCCGGCCTGGGCAACAGAGCAAGACCCTGTCTCAAATAATCACGATAGTACAGTAAGAGTGACAACAATGCTAACAGTGCAAGGGCCAGGCGCAGTGGCTCACACTTATAATCCCGGGACTTCGGGAGGCCGAGGCAGGCGGATCGTTTGAGGTCAGGAGTTCAAGACCAGCCTGGCTACCATGGTGAAACCTTGTCTCTACTGAAAATACAAAAAATCAGCTAAGCGTGATGGCACGCACCTGTGGTCCCAGCTACTCAGGAGGCTGAGGCAGGAGAAGCACTTGAACCCGGGAGGTGGAGGCTGCAGTGAGCTCAGATCGCACCATTGCACTCCAGCCTGGGCAACTAGAGCAAGGTTGGGTGTCAAAGAAAAGTGCAAATAATATCCTGCTCTGCTGTTCATCACACACCTGTGGGGCAGCAGGCCTTGTGCTCTGCGTTTTCTATGTATTGGGTTGGTTAAGATTCACCTTGCAGGCAGGTACTGGCTGGACTCTGCCCTTGAGGTTTTCTCTTAACCAACAGTCCAGGAGCCACCCAGTGCCAGGCCCTCAGGGCCCTGCTGGCACATGCCAGCTCCTTGTAGGAATAGGCAGGCACAATTATAATCAGGCAAAAAGGAGAGTCAATGGTGGGGGGGGACAAATGTTAAGAACTTGGTCTGGGCGTGGAGAAGCCCCAGGTGGGCGCGTGCAGCCGCTGCCACATTCCCTCGGGAGAGATGTCCTGGAACAGAAAGCCTGCCCCGGAGACCAGGGCACTGAGAGCCTTCCAGATCTGAAACAGGATTCTGCCAGGATCATGGCTGTTCCCCAGGTCAGGAGACCTATGAGGAGGACTTCCAAGTCCTGTCCTCTGACCTCAATCCACAACACACATTGGGAGCAGGAGCCGGGATGAGGAGTGCCATCATGTTACCTCCTCGTACAATTCTCATTAATGTGCTTTTCTGAAGGACCTGGTTTTGCTCTCTACTGTGTGGAGGTCCCCTGTCTGACAGGCCTCCTGGGAGTGCTTGGAGAAACACCGAGAAAGCTGGACAGACTAAGGAGGGGCAGGGGAGCCTCTGCAAAGTCCCCCATTCACCGCATCAGTGCCACTGAAGCCCCGAAGGACAGTGTTGGCCCAGTGTGGGAGGAAGAGCTGCATGCTTGCCCCAAGGCGGGGTTCCACTTTCACCTCTGCACCTGATCTTGAAAAGCATTCTGGGCTTTGCTGGCCCGTGGTATTCTCTCTCTAACACGGCTGGGTGGAGGTTGTTCCTATGTTGCTTGTAGCATCTGTGCTGTGACTTGCATGCTCTTCCGATTATGGAGAAAGGAAACTCTGTTAGAAACCGAACCGTTTTATTCTGGTGTTAGGGTGACAGTGCCTGAGTCAGTTATTGGAAGCGTCTGCTCTGTGTGCGAGTGTGGCTGATGTCCAGCTTTTCCCAGATGGGCTCTCTCTGCAGGTGGGACCTCTCCCCACATGCGACCCCCGGATGCACTAGGGAAGTCTGGAAGAGCTCTCAACCCTTCCTGAGCTCAGTCACCACACTGGGCACTTCCATGTGGCTCCTGGATCCTGTTTCCACCTCAGCACAGCACACGGGCTCCTACAAATCAGCTACGCCCAGTGAAGAACACCCAGAGGTAAGCTGAGATTCTAAGCAACGCAGGTGGCCCTGCATCTGAGCTGTGCACATCCCCTTCTTTGACAGAAAATGTCTATAAATACCTCCCTGGCAGAACCACAAACAGGCTCCCTGAAACAAGCGTGGATAACACATGGCAGGGCGGATGAGAGACTGATGAGCAAAAGCTCGCCGGAGAGAGACAGCTCTTCAGGCCGCTGCTCCGAGGCCATCCTGGGGCGCCCTCTTTCAGGCAGTGTGCACCCCCTCGAGGACTTTATGCTGCAGCGTGTTCCCATCACCCCTCAAAATCATTGGTAGCAACATCTCACCAACGCATGCAGCCTCTTTGAGTGCCAAGCTCCATCACTCATGATTTAGAGATTGGAAAGCTGGGATGTAGAAGAGCTGAGAGCAGCAAGGGTGACGAGGAGACTCAGCCCAAGCTCAGGTCACCTCACTGTTTCTTGTGTGCTTCAGTGTCCCTGCCACTTCCTCATGATGCAGAATGCACACATCGAGGGCGGCTACCTGCCAGCCCTGGGGAGGCGGCCCTGACCCAGGCCTGACCTGAGGAAGACGCAAATGACCCCTGAGCTCTGGGAGCTGCTGCAGGAGAGGAAGACAGCTGTAAAACTGTCCTGGAACAGATAGAAGATAAGATAGTTCTATTTGATTCAATAAGCTAATCAGGAACAGCGTGGCTGGGGGAGGAGCAGGGAGAGGCCTTGGGTAGATGTCTGAGTTTGGGAAGAGAGTTCTGCAGGCAGTGCAAAGGTCCTGGGGCAGGAATGAGCTCATCAGAGCTGCTCGGGAGGGGTGTGGGTGGGGCAGAGGCGGGTGGGAGATGGGAGGGCCGGACAGGAGGGACCTTCCAGGCTGCGGCAAGATTTAGATTCTAAGTCCTGTGAGTAACTACTGGCAAGCTTTTCAGTGCTTATGAAGGACATGCTGTGATTGATATTTCTAGAAGGCCCCTTGGACTGCCATGTGGGACGGCTTATGGGCCTGGGAGGAACCGAGGGCTGCAAACATCAGCCCAGAGGTGGGGGTGGATTGACGGGGGCCACGGCAGGACCTGGACTCTAGGCCTTCTGGCAGGAAGTCCCGGGGGCTTCCCGAGGTGGATCCGATGGGCCCAGGCAGGCTGTGAAGTGAAGGGAGTGGACGCTGACTCCTAAATTTTGGACCTAAGCAGGCTGTTTGGGTCCCGCTTCTCCGGAGGGGTGAATTCTGTAAGTTAATCATGTTGATAATCAGCAGATGGGGTGGAGGCAGCCTCAGAGGAGAGACACCTTCTCAGTTTTGGTTAGAGGGAAGGAAAACACAGGGTACCCAGAGGCAGCGTGAGACTGTGGCTTCTGCAAGCTGGGGTACAAGGGGACCAGGACCACAAGCTCGGCCTCCAGCCGTCCCCAGACCGCACAGGCACGCTGTGCATCTCCTGGCCGTGGGGAGGGAGGGGCTCCTTGGCCTGCAGTTAAATTTTGGAGAATCCGTATCAGCCATGGAGAGAGGAACGTGGAGGGGAACTGTCTTTGCACCTGCCCCGTGGACCCAGGCCCATCTGATTCTTCTGTATCAGCTGTGCCTGGCTGTAACGTCACAGGTCACTCCGAAGGCGGTGGGACAGAACCACATGCCTGGGGCCTTAGGAAGCCCAGAGAAACCCTCAAGAGGATGGCGCCGTCAGGACCTGGGAACCCAGCGTCAAAGCCTCACCCTGCCTTCCCAGCTCAACCTCCGAGGCACAGACGTTTCCACCTCCCCTGCAGATGCAGCGGGAAGATGGCCCAGGCGCTGCAACCCTGCCAGGGCAGGACCGTGCAGGGCTGTTCAGCAAATCCACATCAGATCTGGCGCGCCGCCGAGGAGGGTCAGCTCTGAGCCCCGCACAGCCTCTCTGCTGCTCTGACCGCAGACTCTGTTTCCATCCTGCGGGATCAGCAGGCGAGGGAAGAGGCTGTGTCAGAGGGAAGAGGCTGAGTCAGAGGGAAGAGGCCGAGTCAGAGGGAAGAG
>NW_016107500.1:4606440-4626360 GCF_001604975.1 Cebus imitator
CAAGTCACAGGGAAGAGGCCGAGTCAGAGGGAAGAAGCCAAGTCAGGTGGAAGAGGCCGAGTCAGAGGGAAGAGGCCATGTCAGGGGGAAGAGGCTGTGTCAGAGGGAAGAGGCAGAGTCAGGGAAGAGTTCAAGTCACGGGGAAGAGGCCAAGTCAGAGGGAAGAGGCCGAGTCAGGGGGAAGAGGCTGTGTCAGAGGGAAGAGGCTGATTCAGAGGGAAGAGGCTGAGTCAGAGGGAAGAGGACCCAGTATTGGTCCAGATGCAGCAAGCTGTGGTGGGGCTCCCGGCAGCTGGAGAAGACACACTGCGCATTGAACACTGTTCTTGTTGCCGGGGGCCTGGGCTCAGGGGACCACAGACACCGGGGCAAAGCTGGCCTCAGACACCAGAAGATCCAGGCACCTGCCGCAGACCCTGAGACAGGAGGGGCCGTGGATGATCAGCTGTTCCAAGTTGCCTTTTTGAGGCTGCATCCCTCAGGTCCCAGCCTCTGGGTGGAACTGTGGGTGGGATGTCGCATGCAGAGGGGTTCACACAGAGCACCAGGGGTAAGAGCTGGGGCAAACCTTCAGGGCAGGAGTCCTGGCCCAGGGTTGATGTCGTTAGGGCATTCTTCTCACTGGTGTGAGCTCTGCTCACATGGAGGTGAAGCGCGCTTGTTTAAATGAGGAGCTGCTTGATCAGTCAGAAAGCAGTTCCTCATAAGGGCACAGGAAGGTGATAAAATCCATGACAAGGACAGTGAATCGCCTGGGAGGGTTCAAGACAGATTCTAGATGCAGGAGGGAGAGATGAAGTCAAGACAGCCGGCCACCTTTGCTGCCCTCCGCTGCGGGACCCACTGTGCTGGCCGTGTCCCCAGGGACAGGGCCAATCTTCTGTCACCTCTGTTGCCCCATGTCCAACCTTCCGGAAACAAGGTTCAAGAAAGCAGATCATCAATAATGAGATCAGGAGATGTTATCAGAAGAAAAACAGTCCCCTGCTTTGTTTGCGGGAAGGTGTTTTGCTAGGACTGTTTGTCAGTGAGGGAGGGGGCGGAGCTGAGGCTGGGGGGGGAAGGGGAGGAGAGGGACTGGAAAGGAGGGGAGGAGAGGGGAGGGAAGGGACTGGGGAGCCAGGCAGCCTCTCAGGCATCCCAGCGACCCCTCATCACCTTCCCCCTCATCCCAGGGACCCCTCATCACCTTCCCTCTCATCCCAGGGACCCCTCACCTTTCCCTCATCCCAGTGACCCCTCACCTTCCCCTCATCCCAGGGACCCCTCACCTTTCCCTCATCCCAGTGACCCCTCACCTTCCCTGGCATCCCAGCGACCCCTCATCACCTTCCCCTCATCCCAGTGACCCCTCACCTTCCCTCTCATCCCAGCGACACCTTGAACCACTTCTCAGAGTGGCTGCATTTCTTTGGTATCCTTTCTCAGACAGATTATTGGCGTTTCAGAGGCTGTGGCAAGTCTGACTCAGGACTCTGGGGGAAGGGACCCAGCCTCCTCAAATTGGCCTCTCCTCCTCCACATGGCGGGGATTAACCTACCCCCATATCAGGCAGACACATTTCTAGGCGGTAACACTCCCGAGGGGTTTCGGGGATGCCCATGCCTCCTCATGGGACTCCGGGCACATGCCCTCAGTTTTGTGACATCTGCTGCAGCCGTGCCTCCCCATGTTGAGTTAGACCCACTCCTCTGTAGGTGAGCTTCTGTAGGACACTGGCACCTGCTCTTAGTTTATAGAGCAGTGAGCGCAGCCACCCCTCTGCCTGATGACAGGCTGACCCCCGTGGTCGTCTGTATGATGGTAGAGGTACCCATGTCTCCCCTGCCCGGAAACAGGCTCACCCAGGTCCTCCTCTCCTCTGGGTGGTGACAGGCACACCTGACCATCCTCTGCAGAACAGGGCAACCACCCAACCCCCTCTGCCACTGGGACGCTGGGCTGGGGCTGTCCCCCATGTAAGAAGCATACCACACGGCTTGTGTGTTGTCAAGCATGTGTCTCTGCCACGTGATGTGGGTTTCCTGGTCCTCCTCCATATGGCGGTGGTGGACATGCTTCCCCTCTAGGACCCAGGGTGCACCCACATGGCACTCACACGTGGCAATGGACACTCTCTTCTCTGCTATGTAGTTACAGGCAGGCTCAGGCCTCCCACGCACACCAAGTGTCTGTCCATGAAGACACACCTTTCTCAGCAGGTGATTATATGAGAGTCTGAACTGTTGCCTGAAATCTTTCTCAAAAATATGTAAGTAAAGTAATTAAAGAACATAGATGCCACTGTGTACATTTTAATACGCTTTGCAGAACAGTACATAACATAGCCCTGTTACTACCACAGTCTTGTAATTGAAATACTCTTATTTTCACTGAAATCGGAGTGCATGGAACAAGGAGTTGTAAAAAATAAAGCCATTCTGCCAATACAGACTTTTCGTTAAAAATACAACTGTACCCAATTACTCCCAATTACTCCTAATTACTCCTCTGTACTTTTCCAGCATACAATTTCCAGCAAATGAGCTCAGTCATAAACATTTGCAGTTGACATTTTATCCCATGACAAACAGAATTAAACTGGCATTTTGGGGGGGATATATTTTATTTTTCAAATGACTCTGCATTTGACCTTGGACATTTTATTAGTAAACCAAAGCAAGAACTGGCTATTGTGATCATTTCTAAAACACGCCAGGAAGGCGGAGGGCCCCGGGCTTCCTTCCTCAGCTGGCAGGTGCCTCCTTTTGACCCCACCCTCTCTGTTCGTCTTCTGCCCAGGGATCTGTTTGGGGAGATGCCTTCCTTGCTTGTGTGACGGTGAAATGACAGTTGCTTTTAAGGCAACACGACAAGACCATGATCCTTTGAGGCTGTTTTTCGGAGGGGGCAGCTGAAGTGTCGGTGCAAGACCCTAAGGGAAACAGGAGGGAGCCGGGGGCAGGGAGCAGGGGGCAGGGAGCGGGCGGCAGGGAGCGGGGCGCAGGGAGCGGGGGAAGGGGGCCGGGGACCTGTAGGACTCCTGGGTCTCCTCCCTCCCCAGTTCCCAAATTCCCCGCTGGTCTTAGCCTTGTCTTCCAGCGAGGGGAACCCCCACCACTCATCCCGACCCTTCAGAACGTCTCTTTCTGAGGAGTGTGTAGTTTCTCTAAGCTGAAGCCTGATTTAAAGAAGAATTTGTGCCCGGGGGAAAGGCCCTGTTGGCCTTTTAGTACATTACAATTCCAAAGGCAATCACAAAAGAAGATAGGCTTGCTGGAGTTAATGAGATTCCTCACCAAAAACACTAATCTGGGTTAAAACTAAAAGAATGCTGATAAGGATATTACAGCTCACACTGAGAACAAGAAAGGTGCTCAGCTAAGATCAATTGTGCATATTAGGAGGCGGCCTTTAATAGTGGTTAAAAAAATCTGAGGAAATGGATGTTGGAGACAAAGCCTCTTAGATGAGCAGAGGCTGAAACAGAATAAAACAGACCATTTTCACTTTTTTTTTTTTTTTTAAATAACGTTCCAGGTACAAATCAACTAATATTAGCAGAAGTTTAAGATCACTTTAAAAGCAAGCGATTGACCCACTGCGAAAGTACAGAGTGAAATGTAGCGATGCACTGATTATCTCTGTTTCCCCTCAGGCAAATACCTCTCTCTTAAGCATGAGCACTGCAACATTTTGTTTTATTACCTTGTGGGATAAGTGAGGAAAAAAGCCGTCTGTACCTGGGGAATTAAAATATTCAGCTTTGTCATATCAGGGTCTGTTCTCAATTTCATGCAGGGTGCATAATTATAACACTGTTTAAATTGAGCCCAGAAGAAAGATGGGTTCAAGTGCAAATTAATTTCAGATTATCACAACAAAGGCAATCATATCTCAACAAGCTTGCCAGCAGAACACTCCGCTAAGGTCCCCGGGTCCTTCCCCTCCCCAACTTACAACAAAGACCTTTCAGCTCCAATTAAGCTAATGGTCTCGAACAGCCCTTCTGCCCACCTTTTTGGGATTTTACTATTTGCACAGTTGAATGTGGCAAAGCTGCAGAAGAGGAAAAAGCAGGAGAGGAACCGGGCTGGGGTGGGGAGCGGGGGTGGGGAAAGACAGCAGGGAAAGGTCAGGGCTTCCTATCCATCAAGTGGTAAAATAAACAGGAGGGCCTGTCGGGGCCTGCACATCCTCAACCCGCCTCACTCGGCGGAGCCCCTCAGAGCCACGGCCGCGCTGAAAGGGCCTGGGTTTGCTGGACTCCGGCAAGCGGCCTCTGAAGCCACGAGCCCAGCTCCGCGCGTCCGCCCAGCCACAGCACAGCCTTTATAGAAAGCCAGCGTCTCACGCAATCCTGGGGGACCTGCTGGGGAAGGAGGGAAAGCCAGGGCTGAAAAAATTCAAGTCAAGCCTCATTACTTCCTCATTACCTTTGCAAAAGTGGAGGGAAAGAAATTTCTATCTGGGGAGCGAGGCTGGGATGTCATTGTGCCTGGCCTGCTTACTGCACAGCCGACCGTGGCGTGCGGCCACCGGGGACGGGGTTGGCGGGGGTTCTCCCGGTCCTCTGCAGCGATGATCCAGTCCTTAAGGTTTTTAAGGCAAATTGCCAGTGCTCGTCACCGTGTCCTCCATGGGGCGGGCTCACCCCACTGCCCACCCTGCAGATGGGGGAGATGAAGGAAGTGCCCTCTGGAGTTTGCACCCTAATTCCGCGTTCATTGCCTTCACCTGCTTTTATTTGGCTCTGCAGGGAGGACAAATGCCCTTGACACCAACACAAATGCAGCCTCTGAGGCAGGCATCGCCCCTGTGGCCTGGGGTCCCTGCTCATGGTGGGGTTCAGCTGAGCACAGGTGACTTTGCAATAAGGCTTCAGTTCTTCCACCGTGGCCTCTTTTCTCTTTCTGACTTTGAGTGTCTTTCTGCTGAATTGTTTTCCTGTGGCCTGTGGTTGCTTCTCAGGGTGGATGAGAGGGACAGCCGTCCTGCGGCTGACCGCATTCCCAGGTCCAGCCTCTGTGGAAACCAGGGCTTGAGTTGAATCTAGGATGTGCCCCGATGGCAGCACGGCCTTGAGCCACCGCAGACACAAGCGCCGATGCTAAAACAGGATCCTGCGGTCAAAGGCCTAGGAGGCTGGTGCAGTGCTCAGAGAGGGTGAGGCCGGGTGGACTCAGGCCGCGGTGCTCAGAGAGGGTGAGGCCGGGTGGACTCAGGCCGCGGTGCTCAGAGACGGCACCTTCCTGTAGGAAGGTTTCATCTGGGAATAGTTTGCAGACATTTTAAGCTGCAGGGCAGTGAGTGCCCACGCACCCCCTCTGTCCCCTGATGTCCTGCTGGAAATTTGCTTCCAGCCCTCCCCTGCTGTGTCTTCTGCTTTTAAGACTTTGTAAACAACAGCTCTTATTTTTGTGCTGTATTTTCCCAGAAGATGCTGTTTCCCCAGGTGTGTCTACCTCTCCTTCCTGTCTTCTCTTCCTCATCCTTGTTATTTTTTTGGGGGGGGAACTGAGTCTCCTTCTATCACCCAGGCTGGAGAGCAATGGCGTGGTCTTGGCTCACTGCAACCTCTGACTCCCAGGTTCAAGTGATTACCCTGCCTCGGCCTCCCAAGTAGCTGGGATTACAGGTGCCCACCATCACAACTGTCTAATTTTGTATTTTTAGTAGAGATGGAGTTTCACCATGTTGGCCAGGGCGGTCTCGAACTCCTGACCTCAGACAATCCTCCTGCCTCGGCCTCCCAAAGTGCTGGGATTTACAAGTGTGAGCTGCCATGCCCGGCCTCCATCCTTATTCTGATAAATTTGTGCCCAGCTGTTGTTTCCCAAAGCCTGCACTTCACTGTCCCTGCACTTGCTTTTTGGTTCTCTGTGAAGATGGAGGCGTTGCATTTGAGGGACAGAAGCAGTAGCAACACCCGTGTCCCCAGCAGTGCCCAGCAGCCGGTGGCGGGCCAGGTGATGACAGGAATTTAAAGGAGAGTGACACAGAATTAAACACCAAGAGGCTGCAGCTAGGGGCTCCAGGGGAGGGAGAATGGGCTTTGCGGTGGGGAGAGGAGGTGCCATGGCACCGTCAGGGTTTGTCAGGGACAAATGTCCCTAAATGGAGATAGGCCTTTGGGATTTTGCTCTGCGGCCTGGAGCGCTCCACCCAGAGCCTGGAGGTGGGTGGGGGGGAAGGGGCTTCCTCTGCCTACCAGAGGTTTTCTAAATGTGGGCCAACGCTGAAAATCAAGAAAGTCCACCCATCAATCATCAGTTCCTCCTCTCCAGAGGACCTGTGCATGCCTCGCCTGGGGCCTGGGCTGGAGAGGGGAGCAGGCGGAGGACTTAGGAAGCCTGGAAATGAAAAGGAGCCACAGAAGTGTAAATGGCATTGTTAGGGATCGAGGAGGCTGGGCTCCGGGGGCAGGGGCGCATTCCTCACTCCTGGGGAGGCCCCGCAGCTCCTTCCCCCCAGGGGGGCCTCTGTCCCCATTCTACATCTGAGTGAGCAGATTCCGGAGCTGGGGCCCACGCAGCTGGAGGTGGCCTCTCACTGGAAGGCCCCTGCGGAGTCCGGGTCCGAGAGGAGTGAGAGCCGGGAAGGGCCACACAGATCAGGGGTTTGGGGGCGACGGGAGGTGAAGGAGGGAGCCGAGGCTGGGGCCTGGGGACAAGCCACTCCTGCTGTGACATGGCCTTGGTAGGAGTCTCTCCCAGATGCCCCAGTGCAGTGCTGGCGTTTGCAGGGGCTCTCCCCGGGCAGTGGCCTCTGTCTTCCCTGGATCCAGCAGGGCAGCCTCCGGCTCTGCCTACAGGCCTGCTCCCAGGTTCTCTCCCCCTCCACCCACCCCTGCGGCTGCCCAGGCTGCTCTTCTCCGCAGGGACTGGGAGAGGGAGGCTGGTGGCCATGGCGCTCCCTGGCAGGTGCGGGTGGTGTGGGATGGCTGCGGCTTCTGCAGCACAGCGCTTCACTCACACTCCCTCCCCGCCTGGCCAGTCTCCTGCCCAGCCCAAGACGCCCAATCCTGCCCTTTCCAGTGCATCTCCAGTTTGCTCTTGTGGTTTTCTGTGAAGATGGAGGCATCATATTCGGGGGACTGGAAGCAACATCAATACCCATGCCCCCAGCAGTGCCCAGCAGTCGGTGACAGAGCTCTTGTGGGCCCCCCAAGTGTGAGGTGGTCCCGGCCCGGCCTCCACCAGCAGGGACTGCAATGGGACCAGAGCCACCACGTGTGGGAGGCGGGGGTCTCTAGACTGGATTCTCCCCGGCAGTGGGAGGAAGGTGGAGAATTGGGGTCTGCGCCAGGCTTCAGGGCCGAAGGAGGGGCCGTGCTGCAGCGGGGCTGGCCCTGGAGGCCTGAGTGGGGTGGACCTCTCCTGATAAGTCCTAGGGGTGACAGTAGCCATGCAGTACCCCAACACCTGGTCCTGGCCCCCTTTTTTTAAACCTCATTTGGGGGAGTCTGTTGTCTGGGCCAAGACTCCAGACCTGGAGTCCTCCCCAGACAGCAGAGCACATAACGACCTGCGGTTTCTTAGGTGAGCGGGCACACTCGGTGCTCCCCCGGCCTTCAAATGGGGCCCTCAGGTGTGAGCTGGGGCTGGGGAGGGTCAGGAACGCAGCCATGGATTCACTTTGAACTGGAACTGTCTGGGGTGAGCAGGAAGACAGGCAGTTCTGGCTGAGCATGCAACAGGGAGGGTGGCTCCTGGGGGGTGTGGAGCGTCCCCCGCCCTCTGCAGGGCCAGCTAGCCTAGCTCTCCAGGGCTGTGTTGAAATGGGGCCATGCACAGTTTTATTGATTCGTTGAATTCCTTTCAGAAATAGTTTCAGCATTGCTGTGGTCTGAACATCTGTGTTCCCCAAAATTCCTGTGTTGAATCGTCACCCTTGAAGTGATCCTATGAGGAGGTGGGGTCTTCGGGAGGTGATTTGGTCATAGGGGTGGGGCCCTCATCCGTGGGATTAGTGCCCTGAAAGGAGGGATCCCATGTAGTTCCCTTGCCCTCTCCACCCACAGGGACACAGCGAGAAGGCACCTTCCATGAACCAGGATAGGAGACATCACCAGATGCCAAATCTGCAGATGCCTCAGTCTTGGACTTGCAGCCTCCAGAACCATGAGAAATGAATTTCTGGATTGTTTCAGCCATAGAGACCATGGCATTTTGCTAAAGCCACCTGAATGAGCTGCGACAGGGAGTACTCGTGTCCAACGTGATAGCAGGAGAGTTCACAGCAGTCGTGCTCAGATGCCAGGAGGAGCTGGCCCTTCATTCTTCATTTGGTGCTTGCTGGACACCACTGGGCGGGCCCCTGGACATTGTTGGGGAGCAGAAGGCTGTACCCCAGCAAGTGCAAGCTTGGATTCTGGGAGCCCTGGA
Organism: Cebus imitator; assembly: GCF_001604975.1. Classification (NCBI taxonomy): domain Eukaryota; kingdom Metazoa; phylum Chordata; class Mammalia; order Primates; family Cebidae; genus Cebus; species Cebus imitator. The sequence continues at coordinate 4,614,808 of NW_016107500.1, forward strand.
TGCCTACGGCCTATGCTGGCTGGCCAGGCTTGTCTTCTGTCCCCAGGCCTCACTCGTTTTGTTGCTGTTAATATTTTGCATTGGTGCGTGACGACGGTACACATTTATAGGGTACACGTGAGATCCGGCTGCACGCATGCAGTGTGTAGAGATCAAATCACAGGATTAGCATATTCATCACTTCAAACATTCATCATTCCTCCTGTTAGAAATATTCCAAATTTTTCTTCTAGCTATTTTGAATGATGTAATAAATCATTGTTAAGTACAGTAAACCTGCTGTACTTTCCATGACTACGCAATATTCCTTCTACCAAATTGTAACCAACTCATTCCTTCCTAGCTGCTGGCCAACTCCTCCTTTCTGCCCTGCCTTCCCCGCCTCAGGTGACATCATCCTCCTCTCTGCCTCCCTGACATCCACTTCCCAGATGAGGGTGAGAACAAGCGACATTTCTCCTTCTGTGCTTGGCCTATTTCCTGTTCCGTTGTGCACATGCACCATGGTTTCCTTATCCATCTGTCCCTTGCTTGGTCCGTGGGTTGATCTGTATCATGTCTACTGTGGGACCTGCAGCAATGCACATGGGGTCTGACATCTCTCCTGAACACAGGTGGTGATGACGCCCCTTCAGAAAAGCTGTCCAGGCTGGGTGCAGTGGCTCAGACCTGGAATCCCGGTGCTTTCAGAGGCTGAAATGGGCGGATCATTTGAGCTCATGAGTTCTAGACCAGCTTGGGCAACATGATGAGACCCCCATCTCTGCAAAAATAGAAAACATTAGCCAGGCATGGCGGTGCACACTTGGAGTCCCCGCTACTCTGGAGACTGAGGTGGAGGATCACGTGAGCTCGGGTTGTGAGGGGCAGAGGTTTCACTGAGTGAGACTTCGCCACTGGACTCCAGCCTGAGTGGCAGAGTGAGACCCGCTCCGAAGGGGGGTGGGTGAGGGGGTGAGAGGAAGGCAAAGCCAAGCTCAAGTTCAGCGTCCCCTCGGGTCCTGATGAGGACGGGACTTGGTCTCACCCCAGGGCAGACTCCACAGACACAGCGCTTTCTATGCCTCGGTGCCCTCCGTCAGCGTCAGCCCCTCTGTCCCCCGGGCCTCCCCTCCTCTCCACTGGCCCAGGAACACCCACAGCCAGGCCTGATACTGTCAGGCTGATGGTGCCCCCCAGGCTTCCCTGTCTGCCCGCTCCCCAGGGTGGATGAGTCTTGCTACTGGAGCTGAGTAGCAGGCACCCAGGGGCAGTGGCCCATGACCAGGGAACCCCAAAACCCTTATCTGAAGGAGCCGGTGAACTGAAGCCCTGTCCAGGGAGCTGAGGCACTGGAGGAACCTGACTGGGAATCTGGGTCCGGGCGATGGGGAAGGCTTGCAGGCTCAGCCCAGTGTCCGGGAGAGGGCCGCGTGGGCCCAGCCTCCAGACACACTTGCTACCCGCACCGTCCAGCATGGCGGCGTGGAGTGGTGAACGCCGTGTCTGTAAGTACCCAACAGCAGGAGCCGGGTGCTGAAAATGCGTTACATGGAAGAAGATTCAGCTGTTTGAGTCCATAGTTTAGACAGTAAGATACCCTCTTTAGGAGCACATCACGTCTTAACAGCAGCTCTGCTGTTAAGCTAACAGGAGCCACCTCCTAAGAGTTCTGGCCAGGTTTCCACAGAGCCTTGAGGAGTTCATCCTCAGCAGCGTCAGGACGGGCTGGTGGCGATGGCTTCTCCGGGGAAGCCTTCCTCGTTTGCCAGGTCTGGCAGTGCCCTGGTCTGCCCTCCCCCAAGTCCTGTGATGCGAACGCTGGAAGGTCCTTGAAGCAGGCCTGCATCAGGCAGAGCTGCAGCCTCCCCGCCCTCACGGCCTGGCTGGGGACCAGCAGGCACACTCGTCACTGGGGCCCTGTAGACAGCAGTGTTGAAACGTAGGCCCCACTGCGGGCACAGCATGGGGTCCCCTCCTATCCTGGCGAACTGAGCACCCAGGGGCATGAATGCTGGCTCGGAGGAGCCCTTGCAGACAGTTGCGGGGACCTGGCCTCACATGGCTGTGGTCCCTTACCCAACAGAAGGCTGCAGCCTCCCTCAGACCAGTGACCAGAAGGCAGGCAAATCGCAGGAGGGGAAGGGAAACACGCCTGTCTGAATTCAAAACAACTATGAACTAGCTACAGAGGATACAAGGTCCGGCATCATGCTCTTCATAGTCCCTTATCATTCTGTTTCCCAGAGTTCTGAAGCCAAGATCCGACCCAGGCAAAGTAGATCCAGCCCCAACCTCCTTCCACTGTGTAACCCTCAGCACCCACGGAAAGAGAGAGCTCGTGTTCGCCTCAGAATCAGTCGGTTATCAATCTATCAATCATCCATTCATCCATCCATCTATCACCTATCTATACACCCAACTATCTATCTATCACCCATCTATTATTAACCTATCATCTACCCATCTAGTACATATATATATATATATGTCTATCCATCCATTTATCCATCTATGATCTACCCACTTATCTGCTCACCTGTCATCTACCGTCTGTCTATCCAACTGTCTAGTATCTATCTATCTATCTATGGAGAAATACAGAGACACAGAGAGAAGAGAAGAGACAGAGAAAGCGAGAAAGAAAAAGAGTGAGGGAAGGGAGAGAGAGAGTTCTGCCAGCCCAGCTAAACTCTTTGAAGACGTCAGTGTACTGAGTGTGATTCCTTGTCTCCTCTCACCACAGCCCTCAAGTCACCAAGCTCCAGGTTTGTAAAACAGAGCTCACTTTCAGCACTGGGAAAATAGAGAAGTTTCCAGCTTCAAGGATTGATTCCGATTACATTTTTTCTTTCTCCCTTTTTGGTGATCAGTGGTAAAATCCTAATTACACCTTGCCTTTAACCCCCCACAGAAACATCACGGTCGCCTTTCTTCAGACTTAAAGAGAAGGCGCTTTTGCTTCCTTTCCCTGGAGTGAGTGAGGGGTCTCCAAGTCAGATGTTTGCTTTTTGGTTCCATAAACAAGCAGGTTCTGTCTGCTGAGGGATCAGGGAACGTGAACCTGACGCTACGGCTTTATAATGATGACCACAAAATGCCTTTAGAAAGAGAATTGCAGTCCAGCTTAATCTGGGAAGACATTTCACCCTTGAAACCAAAATCGACAGTAGATATGGCTGTTGCTATCCAGAGCACGAAGGAGTGCCCATCGATAATGCCAATCACGCGCTGCACCCCAGAGGCACCTTTGGAATTCTGCATTTGTGATTATTAGAATCAATCAAGACAGAACGTATACATTTTAACTTTGTGTGTTTTATGTAATCATTTTTATTAGATTTGCTATAAGATGTATGACTGTGTCTTACAGTCATTCTGATTGTTAATATAATTCAAAGATTAATGACAATTGCCTATTAGATATCTACATAGCAATTAACCTGCACTTTGCTTATATGTCCTTTACAATGTTCATTTTGTTTGTTGAACATGTGTATTCTGGGTTTTTGGAAATGTGTGTTTGAACACATACCTCTTCATATGCTGTGAGAGTTGATTTGCCAAGACAGACTATCAGTTGTACATAAAGCCAGCAGAACCCATGCTGTGCCGAAGAAATCTTGGTCTCATCTGAAAACTAAAGCACCTGGAGTCCTCAGCTGAGAGGTGTGGAAGGCTAGAGAAGTCAGCAGCATGCGACACATTAATGGTTACGCTTCAGAAATATTTACATGAAATGGAAAGAAATTCCAGACAAGTCACATCAGGACCTGTGAACACATTTGAAGGACACACATAAATATTACCAGCATTAAAATGAGTAATTCCAGAGAAAACAAATTAAGATGGCCAATGATAATGGTCTCATTTGACAAATGCATATGACATTTTCCTTTATGGTTTATCACATGTTACCTTGCGGTAGGAAAATGATGTCTGTTTTCTTGGGACCAGAAGAGGAGGGGTCCCGGGCCTGGACGGTGTGAGGCCTCTTGCCCCGAGTTGCAATGGGGTCACTGCTAGTGGTCATGCAGGCTGCTTTGGGGGAATTATATGCCCACAATGAAGAACAAAGAGATGCAAGAAGAAAACAGGAACCCCAAGGAAGGCCCTCAACCTAGAGACCAAGAGAGGGAGCAAGCAGGGGCACGAGAACTCCAGAAACCCTGGCCGTGGGCCGAAGCAGGGCAGCCAGAGCCCTAAGACGGGCCCCGTGGAGCCAGGGGCACACAGGCATCAGGAGAGGCCATGGCATGCTGCTCTCCCACCTACAAACCATTCCTCAGGAGGCAAGCATGATCATTACAGTGGCTGCTATCATAGAAAGCATTAAAATAAAAGCAAAACACGTTTCTGTTATTAAACACAAAATTCAACTCTCTCAGGTTTCCTCCAAATGTCTCCACATGTTTAATACTTGCATATTAAACAAATGTCTTTGCTTTTTGAAGTTTCAGAAACATGATGCTTTAATTTAATGTATTCTCCAAATAAACATACTTGAATATTAGTCCAAGAAGTTTTATTTACTTTTTTCTAAAGAATGCAATAGAATGCTACAACCCATGACTTCTTAGAGCTGAGTTTCACGCTGAGCCTGTGGGAGTTGGCAGTGATGGAGAATTAACACAGGGAAAGCCTGCCCTGGTGCCTGGTGGGTGGAGGAACCGGGCGTCTCATGGGGTGGAGATAGGAACGCAGGGCAGACAGAATCCCCTGCCTTTAGCCATTTTGTTTTTGTGCAGGAGCCTCAAGCTGCTTCATCAAATCTATCTTCTCTCAAGACTTCGCCGTCATGACCAGGAGCAGGTGGGAGCTGCGCCCACCTTCGGGACAGCAAAAGGGGCTCACCCTGGAGACTCCCTATCCCATGTATTTCAGGGGTGGGCACAAAACAGAGACTTCTTTTTTAAAAAGTTGTACTTTTATTTCAGTAGTTTTGGGGGTAAAGGTGGTTTTGGGTTTGTGGATTTGTTCTTTTTTTTTTTTTTTGACAAAGTCCTGCTCTGTCACTCAGGCTGGAGCGCAGTGGTGTGATCTTGGCTCACTGCAACCCCTGCTCCCAGGTTCAAGGGATCTTCCTGTCTCAGTCTCCTGAGTAGCTGGGATTACAAACACGCACCACCACACCTGGTTAATTTTTTTTTTTGTATTTTTAGTAGAGGCAGAGTTTTGCCATGTTACCCAGGCTGGCCCTCAACTCCTGAGCTCAGGCAATCTGCCTGCCTCAGCCTCCCAAAGTGCTGGGATGACAGGCATGAACCACCACACCTAGCCGATACGTTCTTCAGTGGTTATTTCTGAGATTTTGTCACTTAAGCAGTGTACACTGTACCCAATGTGCAGCCTTAAATCCCTCATCCCGGCTCAAACTCCCAACCCCAAGTCCCCAGAATCCACTATATTTTTCTTATGCCTGTGCATCCTCATAGCTTATCTTTCATTTATAAGTGAGAACTTGTCGTGTTTGGTTTTTCTATTCTTGAGTTACTTCACTCAGAATACTGCCCCTCACCCCACCCAAGCTGCTGTGAGTGCCACCATTTCATTCTGTTGTCCTGCTGCGCGGCATCCCGTGGTGAGCGTGTATATACCACATTCTCCTCTCCCACTTGTTGGTTGACAGGCACTTAGGTCGGTTCCATACCTTGGCATTGCGGACTGTCTGCTATGAACGTGCGCCTGCAAGTTTCTTTCTCATAAGATGAGGACAAAGACTTTCTGGGGACTCGCATACCCTGGGTCAGGCCAGGGCAAAGCGCTTCCTCAGTGGTGTTTGTCACAGGAGGGCGACAACTTTCATGAAACTAGAGCCAAAGGTGCAGGTGCCCTCAGTCCCAGACCCCACTTCCAGGGCCGAGGCGCTTCAGGCTCAGGGCACCTGGTTCCCGGGCCCGTATGCGTCATCTTCCTCGCTGTGTCCGTCGAGGCTGATCCTATTAAGTTGAAGCATTTCCGTGTCAATGGCCATCACTCCTCGTGTTCCTACACACAGACTCTTCTCAACCCTTGTGGTCAGGATGAGACCCACACATCCAAGTTTTATGGAACATGAAAGGCTGGAAAGTACCCAGGCCCAGCGTGGGCCATGCCACTGTCTGAATCTCCATGCAGTGCCTTATTCAAGGACTGAGGGAGGAACGGGGTCAGCCCCCAAGTCCCTGCTTGTAAAGGGAGAGGCAGAGAACAGAGAAGTGGAAGCTGGTGAAGCTGGTGCCCCAGGAGCTGCAGTGCCAGCTGGCTGGCACATCCAGAGCACGGGGCAGTTGACCCATGGATCAGGGCACAGCGGGGAGGATGCTCAGTGGGGACGAGAGAAGCTGGCCTCCTCCACGGCGTGGGTGGCTGGTGAGCCACAACCCTGACACCAGTTGCCGTCAAGCACGGGAGCTCTCTGTGGGCTCCCAGGGAGCAAGTGTCCCCAAGAATCCTATATTCTTACCACTTCGAGCACAAGTCAGGTGTGAGCGCCTGCCTTTCAGAACATCAACCTGTGGCTTCATCATGTTACTGAATTTGTTGACGCCAAAGAGGAGAAGGATGGATATTTATATCTTTATATCAATCATATGACCTTTCCGGAATCAGGCCTCTCAGCAAGGATCCATCGCAAAGACCTGGGACATGCACCACCATGCTGAATCTGAGCCTGTTTTCTTTGGAAGACAAATTGCACTACATCTGTCAGAGATGCCCCACACAGAGGTCCCCTGTGACTCCTGCCAGGCCTGAGCCTCTGGGACCCAGGGTCCAGCCATGCTCATGGCCAACTGTGGGGACCAGTTGAATACTGGGACTGTGACTTAAAACTCTGAAGAGTTAAGTGTGAACACCTGGGTTTTCCCAATTTTATGTAACAGGCAGTTCTCAAAATTTGAATGTATTCTCTTAAGGGTTTAGTGAAGGAGAAATGAATGAAAATGAGGAATTATGCCTTTTGAGATTGAAACTGATAATCCAAGATTTACTTTATGAGAAACAAAATATTTGTGAAAGTGTCAGTCAGCTTGGGCCTCCGGATGAGCCGGAGGAGAAACTCCATGCTCAGATCATTACCGTAGGGATTTTCTCTTGTTCATGGAATGTTTGGGGCACCTGAAGTCAATGGTTGCTGTGAAAATTTTTTTGACTTGTGTGAATTCCTTGGGGGCATCAAATTTGAGTGAACTAATTCAGCAGGTCCCGTCTAAGGGACAGTGCTCTGCTTCTCTGATCATGCTGAAGTCTGCACCCAGGCTGCATGCAAGGGGAGGGGAGAAGGGCCCCCTGAGAATGCTGGCATCTGTGCCCTGTGCCCATCATCCTTCACACCTAAAGACACCGAGAGCCAGGCCGCTGGGAGACACATAGACAGAAACTCTCCCACAGCTACCAGTGAAAGGTCTCAAGAGTTTCATGACGCAAATACGCCTAAACTTAACACCCCGAGTATAAGAGTAAAATTCCAGACGGTAACACTAACTCCAGGGAAATTTTATGCACAAAGGTGGCCCCTGAAATGTTCCATGGGATGATCAGGATTTAACTGTCAAACCATTGAAGGATGCTTTTCTATGTTCTGGTCAAGTTACCTGAATGAACATTTGGCAAACAATAAAAACGTTTCACTATGTCGGAAAATCCTTGTGCAACATGAGCTTGAAAAGCAAGGCATGAAAATACAGATGTAATAGTATTCCATCCATGTAAAATATTACATTGACATGAAACTATTATGTAAAAAAACTATTCAACTATTTAGTGCTTATCTCTAAGTGTGGGGTTATGAAGTATATTTCTTCCTTTCTACTTCTCTCTTTTCCAAATGACATTGAGAATGATGGGAAGACATACAGGTGACTGTAGGCTCAGAAACAGGTTCAGGCAGTCATGAGCTGAATCACACACACCCCCCACCCACCTATTTCCTGTGTGGAAGTCCTAATCCCCGCTACCTCGCAATATGACCTTATTTGGAAATAGAGTCCCTGCAAAAGAATTAGTTAAGATAAGGTCATATGGGAGTAATCCAACATGACCGATGTCCTTACCAAAAGGGGACATTTGGACGTGGAGAGGGACATGTACAGTGAAAAGGCCATGTGCACACATGGGCAGAGACGGGGTGATGGCCAGCAAGCGCTGGAAGCTGGGACAGAGGTGTAGAGCAGAGCCCCCCTCACAGCCTCACGGACCTCAGACTTCAGGCTCTAGATACAGGAGAGAATGCGTTTTGCTGCTTAGGTCGCCCAGTGGGAGACACTTGGTTGGCGCAGCTCTGGGAAAGGAACACACAGATGTATAGAGATGTAAATGCGGCTGTGGGTATAGAAACAGATCGGATAGAGATACATGAATCCATATCAACACGGAATTACAGATATGGAAATGTATATAGACACAGATATGATACAGATATGCATGAAGTGGTAATAGATGTATGTTTCGTATAGAGAGAAATGATATACAAATCAATGTGAATATGAACACAGACACAAATGTCGTGGACACAGATATAGATATGTGTGGGCGTAGATAGGGATATAACCTTTTTTTTTTTTTTTTTTTTTTTTGAGACGGAGTCTTGTTCTGTCACCCAGGCTGGAGGGCAGTGGCAGGATCTCGGCTCACTGCAACCTCTATCTCTTGGGCTCAAGCGACTCTCCTGCCTCAGCCTTCCGAGTAGCTGGGATTACAGGCATGTACCATCACACCTGGCTAACTTTTGTATTTTTAGTAGAGACGGGATTTCGCCATGTTGGCAAGGCTGGTCTTGAACTCTTGACCTCAGGTGATTCGCCCACCTCGGCCTCCCAAAGTGATGGGATTACAGGCACGAGCCACCGCGCCCAGCCGGGGTATAATCTTAAACAGTGGGTAATAGAGACGGGGACTAGAAAGGACCGTGGTGGAACAAGTTTCCCTGAAAACCATCTTCTCACTACGCAGAGCTGTGTCGGACTTCGGGGGATTCCTTGTGGTGCTCCTGTCCACCCCCTGGCATTTCTTGTTTTGAACGATGCCATCCGAGTTCCTCGTGAGCTCACAAGTGACATGTGTATAGATTATGACATTCACCTGAGCGACGGATGGCCTCACATATGGGTCTAGTCCCCTGAGCGGCGGGGCAGGGCACCCAGCTTTTCCCAGCAAGCCTCCCCTCAACGGTAGAAGCACATGTTTTTCCTTTTTTTCCCTGTTATTTTGAACTCACACAATAAAAATCACCCTTCTGCCATTTTATGTTTTTAATTAATGTCATTCCATTTGTATTTATATCCTTAGGCTGTTTTAGCAACAAACTATAATTTTACAAATTGGGGCAAAAGTTTTCATTCACCTTATGTATTGAAAATAGTATTTTATTTCAATGGAATGATTTCATCTTTAAGTGCGTAAAGTCCCCCTGATATGTCAGTCATCACCATTGGCCCCTGCAATGAAAATCAGACTCCCCGAAGCTGCAGGGAAACTTTGTCTTTTTAGGAAGTTCGCATGGCGTGGCCAGCTCCAGGCCATGCAGACCAGATGGAAACTTGGTTCCCGGCCACTCTGGGTTATCACAATTACCTCTTCCTGCGCTGAGGGCAGACCCGCCCCTCCAAGTAGCCAGCGGCTGGGTGGCTGCTGTCCACGGCCGGCGACCAGCACTCCCTCACTTCACACTCTGTCCGCGCTGGCGTCTTCCAGATAACCCGAGTGTGAGGTTGTGAGCACTGATAACCCCAGGACACCATGAGCCTTCCCAAAATAGGAGCAGACTCCGGGGCCTTCACTCACAGCATCACTTAGGCAAAATCCGCTGCAGAAGTGGGTAATCTCTCTAGCCACATCACCAGTCAGAGATCAGTAAGAAAGCTGAACCTGCTCGCCCCAGAAACCCCGCCGGCCTACACCGTCTAAGAAACACTCGTCAGTTTCTGGTAACAGGAAATGGAGGGACTCCGAGGTTTGATCTTAGCAAAACAAGCCCTGGAATGCTGCTCTGAGTGTTTTGCTTTGGGAAATCTGCTGGCACCTCTGTTCTGCCTACAGGAAGCCTGTGGGGCGCTGGAGGGCTGGTCCGCCTGGCCTTCCTCACAGGCCTGGTTCTGAACGTTTCCTTAGAGACACATGACCTGCTGGGGAGGCCGTGGGTGCCTTATTAGACCAAGGACAGGCAGTGTTTGGGGACAGCAAGGCCAATCTTGGCCACGCTTGCTTTTCGGAAGGTTGATCCTTTTTCAAAACACCTGCACGTTGTGGAGCTTGGTGCTGAGGGCTCCACGTCTCGTCTGCAGGGCAGAGAGAACCGATTTTCACAAGGCTCACAGAGGGCCATGAAAACTCCACCTGCTTCACCCAAACGTGCCCGCTCCCCAGCGCGGGAGGGAGCCACTGGGGTTCCTCGTCTCTGCTGAGCTAGGACATGGTACTGAAAGTGTACTGGTAAGAATTAAAGGCACAATCCCTTTATATGAAATGCTATTTTGAAAAGCCATTCATGGGCAGGGCACGGTGGCTCACCCCTATAATCCTGGCAGTTTGGGAGGCTGAGGCGGGCGGATCACCTACGATCAGGAGGTTGAGACCAGCCCGGCCAACATGGTGAAACTCCATCTCTATAAAAATTAGCCGGGCAGGATGGCGGGTGCCTGTAATCCCAGCTACTCGGGAGGCTGAGGCAGGAGAATTGCTCGAACCCGGGAGGCGGAGGTGGCAGTGAGCAGAGATCACGCCTTTGTACTCCACACAGGGTGACAGAGCTAGACTCTGTCTCAAATAAATAAACAAAAGCCATTGAGGGAGCTCCTTCAGCCATCTTCGTTCTTCCCCAACTTCCAAATGGAACTCAGACAAACTAAGGTCGTCATCCCCTGAAAGTCTCCTTTACACGCTGGGGTGTCAAGGGCAGTGGCCGCGCTCACAGTTTGAGCCACTTGGCTCACATCAACAAACACTTCAGCACGTTTTCCGCCTCACGCGTTCTGTGAATGGAATGTTGCTTTTGACTTACGAGAAGAGGAACCTTTTTCACTCCTGTAGCACGTGTCCGTTTTTTGCTTGTGTTTTTCAGTCATTTTGAGACCAGACTCTTGTATCCATTTATAATTAAGTAAACAGGAAAAATTAACCTCCAGATTTAGGGGTAATTTTTAGCTTTGAAAGATCTGCTATATAATTGAAATAACTTTTAAAAAAGTGTCCCTGATCTTTTCGATGAAGGAAGGGAGGGAGAAAGACGTCAGCGTGGTGGGCAGCACGGTGACATCTCAGTGCCTCTGACGGTGGCAATGTGAGGAAGGTTTCCCAGAGTGCTTCCTGCCTCTTAAGAATGACCTTTTTTGAATAAAGCTATGTCGACAGAGAGGGACAATGAATGATGAGCTTTCAGAGGCAAAGATAAGAAAATCCACTCACGCCTGTAATCCCAGCACTTTGGGAGGCCGAGGCGGGTGGATCACGAGGTCAAGAGATCGAGACCATCCTGGTCAACATAGTGAAACCCCGTCTCTACTAAAAATACAAAAAATCAGCTGGGCATGGTGGTGCGTGCCTGTAATCCCAGCTACTCAGGAGGCTGAGGCAGGAGAATTGCCTGAACCCAGGAGG
>NW_016107500.1:4626500-4638501 GCF_001604975.1 Cebus imitator
AAAATCCAGTTCGTGGCTAGTCGCTAAGGCCCTCTGTTCCCCTAGATGCACTATTCCAGACTCTTCTAGGAAGTGAAAAGCCAGCTGCATCTAAGCAGCTCTGTCGTCCTTGATTTCTCCTGCAGGGTATAGGGGAAGGGTCAGAGTCCTGCTGGAACTCAGCAAAGGCGGCTGATCCGGGTTTGATCCCAGGCAGGGTGACGGAAACATGAAGACTAAGAACATATCCAGCTGGTATATGGGAGATCTCCCGGACAAGATTGGAAGCCCAGAGGTTCAGAAGGAGAAGCTGAACAGAAGAAACCCACAAAAAAGGCCTTAACAGTTTTTGCCTAGGAAAAGACATCAGAGCACATTTAGCAGAAGTTTTGGTGAAAATGAGCCAAGTCGGGGCACCATAACACACAGCACCCCGGTCTCAGGTGTCTTAAGCAGCCAAGGTTTTTTTCGCTCCGGGTGCGTGCCCATCTGGGATGGCTGGAGGTGTCCCAACTTGGAAGGTCCCTGGCCACTTGAGCAGAGAGCACACATTGCAAGCCATTCCTTGGTCCTGTGACTTACTCGGTTACATGGCTCCTGAAAGGCCCTGTTGAAGTGACGCTGGTGACTTGCTCAAATTTCACTGGCCAAGCCACTCACTCCTCTGACTGGCTTAGAGAGGAGGGGGGAGTACAAACCCACCATGAGATCAAAAGGGGGAGAACCGGAAATATTTACCAAAGCACTCCTGACGCCGCCCTTCTGTCACCACATAGCTAGCTTGTTTTCCTTCCACACAAAATACTCTCAGCTTCTTCTCAAATCTAGTTGTGACATCAAACCAAAAGTTGAGGATTGCGGTGGAGAAGCGTGGCCTCCACCTCAGGTCATGGTGAGAAAGCTGCAGTGACTCCCACCCCAACCCGCGCCCTCAGCCTCCCCCAACCCCGACACACGCAGGATACCAAGGTGACACAGGAAGAAGATGGTGGCAACAAACACTTTCATCAGGAAAGGAAAAGAACGTGACACAAACTGTTCATTTTGGACCTGAGAAAGACATTTGAAAAGACATTCGAAATCTTTTCTAGACTAGTATTTTGAGAGCTTTCTATCCTGGGAGTATACATTTTATTTTTCTTGATTGGCCCCTAATTTTACTCCTTGGTAGTGGTTTTGTATGCATTTTTTTCTGTAAATATTGGCTTCATTTCTTAGAAGATTATTTCTTCTCCATTTTCACCCTTGACCACATTAAGATCTTACTTTTCTTAGAAGCTGAGCATCTTCCAGTCCCACTTCTTGTTTATAAACAGGGATGAAGGGCTCTCTGAAGTCTCAGCCCAGCCTGCTGGTTTCTTTGACAGCGTAGGCATCTTGCACTTTGGCTGGTTTCTCATCTGTCTGTCTTGCATTCTGGTCAGTTCCTTGTGCTGAGATCCACACTCATGGCTCCCAGCCAGACAAACCTGTGACATTTGCTCTCTCTCCTCCATGCTCCATCGCTAAGGACATTTCGGGGTGCCCAGTGCTTACCAGCCTTGGCAACAGGGCCATGAATTTAGCCTTCTCTCCACTTCTGCTGCTTTTTCGAAGTTAGAGTATTTGCCAACCACTCTACTCTATTATAGTCTCTCTACTCTGAAATCCCCTAAGTCATTCAGAACCTTCCAGAATGTGCGTAATAACCGTATTATTAATTTGATCTTTGCTACAAAGCTACATTCCAGTTTTCCTTGGTTGCCACAAGACTTTCTTAATTTTATCTGCAGCATTTGAGGATAAGAGGTAATTGCCTCTTTTGACACTAAAAGTCCCCAAAATTATACATTCAATTTTTTTTTTTTTTTTTTTTTTTTTTTTTAAAAAAAATTTTTTTTTTTTTTTTTTTTTTTTTTTTAGGACACAAAGTCTCACTCTGTTACCCAGGCTAGAGTCCAGTGGTGCAATCTTGGCTTACTGCAACCTCCACCTTCTGGGTTCAAGCAGTTCTCCTGTCTCAGCCTCCTGAGTAGCTGGGACTTACAGTTGTGAGCCACCGCACCCGGCTACTTTTTGTATTTTTGGTAGAGACGGGATTTCACCATGTTGACCAGGCTGGTTTTGAACTCCTGACCTCAGGCGATCCACCCACCTTGGCCTCCAGAAGTGCAGGGATTACAGGCATGAGCCACTGTGCCTAACACAAATTCAATTTTTAATCTTCTTATTATGGACTGAATGTTTATACCCCGTCCCCCAAATTCACATGTTGACACCCAAACCCCCGTGTGATGGCATTAGGAGGTTGGGCCTTTGGAAGTAATTAAGTTATGAGGTGGATTCATGCATTGTAAAAGGGACCCCAGAGAAAGCTCTTGCTTTTTTCCTGCCATGTGAGAATACAGTAAGCCAGCGATCTGAAAGCCAGTCAGCAATCTGAAGGCCAGAACCTAACTATGCTGTTAGGACATTTACTTATTTTCTAACTATAAAAAATACATTTCTGTTTATAAGCCAACCAGTCTACAGTACTGTGTTGTAGCTGCCTGGAATGAGACTTCATCTGAAACCATTTTTAAGTGCGTAGTTGAATAGTGTTAAGTACATTCACACTGTTATACAACCAATCTCCCGAACTCCTTCCGCAGGCAAAATTGAAACTCTGTACCCATCAAACCAGAACTCCCCATCTCCCACCCTCTGCCCTCAGCCCCTAGTAACCACTGTTCTACTTTCTGTCTCTGCAAATTTGACTACTCTAGGTACCTCACATATGTGGAATGATACGGTGTTTGTCTTTTTGTGGCTAGCTTATTTCCCTTAGCATAACGTCTTTCAGTACCTTACATTGCCACTGACAGCACACAAGGGTTCCAATTTCTCCACGTCCTTGCCAGCAATTGTGATTGCTATCAGGGCTAATGGGCGTGAGGTGGCATCCCATGCGTTGTGGTTTTCGTTGTGTTTCCTTAATGACTAGCTATATTGAGCATCTTTTAATGTGCTTTTTGGCCATTTGTATATCTTCTTTGGAGTAATATTTATTCAAGTCCTTGGCTCATTTAAAAAAAATTGTTTTTTAGTTTTGGGAACACATTATGTATTCTGTATATTAACCTCTTATCAAATATATGTTATGTTAATATTTATTTCCATTTTGGGTGTTGCCTGTTCACTCTGTTGACAGTATCTTTAGATATACTGACATTTTAAATTTCAATACAGTTTAATATTACTATTGTTACTTCTTTTGCCAGTGTTTTTGTGTTATCTTCAAAAAATCATTGCCAAGTCCAATGCCATGAAGCTTTCTCTCTATATTTTCTTCTAAGAATGTTATAGTTTTAGGTCTTATGTTTAGGAATTTGATCCACTTTGAATTGACTATTGTCTATGGAATAGGGTGAGGATCCAACTTTTTTTTTTTTTTTTTTTTTTTTGCTAGTGGATATTCAGTATCTCAGCACCATTTGCTGAAAAGACTGTCTAGAAACTCTTGTTGAAAATCATTTGACCAAATATGTTAGGATTTATTTCTGGGCTCTCTTTTCTGTTCTGTTGGTCTATATGTTTGTCTTTATGACAGTACTGTGGTTTTGATTGTGGTGCCTTTATATTAAGTTTCAAAATTAAGAAGTAGGAGTCCTCCATCTTTGTTCTTTTTGTTCAAGATTGTTTGGTTATTTGGAATCCCTTGAGATTTCACATGAATATTAGGATAGATTTTCATATTTCTCCAAAAACAAATGCCATTGGGATTTTTACAAAGATTTCATTAAACCTGTAGATTACTTTTTTTTCTAGTACTGACATCTTAACAATATTAAATCTTCCAATCCATGAACATTGATATTTTACCATTTGTTTTTTTTTTTTTTTTGAGATGGAGTTTCGCTCTTGTTACCCAGGCTGGAGTGCAGTGGGGCGATCTCGGCTCACCGCAACCTCCGCCTCCTGGGTTCAGGCAAGTCTCCTGCCTCAGCCTCCTGAGTAGCTGGGATTACAGGCACGTGCCACCATGCCCAGCTAATTTTTTGTATTTTTAGTAGAGACGGGGTTTCACCATGTTGACCAGGATGGTCTCGATCTCTTGACCTCGTGATCCACCCGCCTCGGCCTCCCAAAGTGCTGGGATTACAGGCTTGAGCCACCGCGCCTGGCCGATATTTTACCATTTGTTTATGTCTTCTTTAATTTTTTAGCAACAGTTTGGAATTGTTTGTACAAGTCTTTCACCTAATTTTGTTGAGTTTATTCCCAAGTGTTTTATTATTTTTGATGCCATTGTAAACAGAATTATTTTCTTATTTCCTTTTCAAATCATTTATTGTTCTTGCACAGAAATAAAACAATTTTTGTCTATTGATTTTGTGTCCTGTAATTTTGCTGTATAGTTCTAACAAATTGTGGTAGAATTTAGGGTTTTTTACAAATAAGATCATGCCTGCAAACAGAGACAACTTGATACTTTTTATTTCTTTCTCTTGCCTAATTGTTGTTCTGGGTAGACCTTTTAATACTATGCTAAATAGAAATGTCAAGGGTTGGCATCCTTATCTTGTTTCTGACAGTAGAGGAAACATTTTCACTCTTTCGTCTTTGAGTATGATGTTAGCTTTGGACTTTTCAGGTATGACCTTTATTACATTGACCTAATTTTCTTCTATTCTTACTTTGTTGATGTTCTTATCAAGAAAGGGTATTGAATTTTGTCAAATGCTTTTTCTGCATTTGAGTAATCATGTAATTTGTTTTTCCCCATTATTTTTTAATATGGCATATGACATTGATTGATTTTTATATGTTGAACCATCCTTGCATTCCAAGAACAAATGCCATTTCATCATGGTACATAATCCCCTTAATGTGCTGTTGAATTCTGTCAATATTTTGTTGAGGACTTTTGCATCATATTTATCAGGAATATTGGTCTGTATTTTCTTATTTTTGTGTTTGTCTGTTTTGGATTTATTATCAGGATAACAGTGGCCTAATTAAATAAATTTGAAAATGTTTCCTTTTTTTTTTTTAACTTTTTTGAAAGACTGTGGAGAATTAAGGTTAGATTTTCTTTAAATGTTTGGTAGGATTCACCAGTGAAGCTATCCGGTTTTGTGCTTTTCTTTGTTGAGAGGTTTTGTATTGACTCAATCTCCTTGCTGATTCTAAGTCTGGTTAAATTTTCAATTTCTTCATGATTCAGTCTTGGTAGGGTGTATCTTTCTAAGAAGTTATCCATTTGTCTAAGTTAACCAATTTATTGCTGTAAATAATTAATAGTATTTTCTCATAATTCATTTGATTTCTGTATAATTGATTTTAATTTTCCTTCTTTCACTTCTAATTTTAGTTATTTGAGCTGCCCTCTTTTAGTCAATCCAGCTAAAGGTTTATCAATTTTGTTTATCTTTTTGAAGAACCAACTCTTGCTTTCATTGATTTTTTTCCTATTTTATCTGTTTTCTGTTTGTTCATCTCTATTATAGTTTTTATTAACTAAATTTTCTGTTCTTAACTGCCTGTAAGTGGTCTAATTCTTTTCTGAGGTAATGTTTTGCTTTCAATAACCTTTAAATGCAGATAACAGCAACATAAATACATGAAAATATTTTTATTTTCTGCCTTGTTTCCTTAGTGCTACATGTTTATTATTACCTCCCAAGTTTCCACAGGTAATAGTTTTTCAAAAATTTTGTCACCAAAAGATGAACACCATTCTTCCAGACATTGATAATTCTGTTGTTAATCAGTCCCAGACCAATGAGATGTCTATCTAGCTATCCATCTGTCTATCTCTATTGATCTATCCACACTTTTTTTCTCTCTATTTTTTAGTAGTGCAGTTGATTCCATGTAACAATTTGTATGTCAGTCAGGATGAGCTAGGACGATGCACTAGACAACATCTAAAATTGTTTCTGCCATGAAAGACAATAAATGTGCAGGTTCTATGTCTACCTTGGGTCGCTATTGGGGGTGGGTGACTCCCATGTTTATGAGCTTCTTATGCAGGGATGGAGGATCTTAGAGGCATTACCATTTGAAAGTCTCCTTGGTGGAGGGAAGGAAACATGGCAAATAGCATTCTGATTCTTCAAGCCTCGGGCTAGAAGTAAAACTCTTCACTTCTAATCACTTTCCACTGGCTAAAAAGTCACAAAGACATGGCCACCTTCAAGATGTAGAGGGCACAAACTGACTATGTGCCCAGTGCAGGGATCCAAGAATGTAGACAGCTTCAAGACTTCAATAAAAGTCAGCTAACAGACATGGGAAAATGCCTACAAGGCTGAGGGCAGAAAAAGTGTTGCTCATAATTAAAAAAATCAATAAATAAAATTTGGAAATCCAAACAAGATAAACATCAAATAGAAAAACTGGCAAAAAAATTCATAAAAATGTGATTCACAGAGAAGCAACTCATGTATGTAGCACATTTGTGAAAAGATGCTTAAATTCCCATGAATGAAAGTAACAGTAAAATATTATTGTATGCTTATTTGCTTAGCAAATGGAGACAACAAACCAGAAGACACCTAGTGCCTGCAGGCTGTGGGGCAAAGAATGCTGACTGATACAGCCTTTGGGAAGCTCTGGCCACATTCGTCAACTTCACAAACGTGTCAGTTCAGCAAGCTCACCCCTGAAAAGCTATGGTAGAAATGGAAAGCATAGTTATGTGAAGATCTAAGTACAAAAATGATTATTTTGGTGTTTCAGGTTCTCTAACATTGGCAACAGAGTGAATAGGTTATAATGAGTCCATTTCAAAAACATTACAGGTTGATTTCAAAAAACAAAAAAAAACAAATTAGAGATATGCCAGGTGGCAACATCTGCTAGATATTAACTATGAAGCAGAAGGGAGACAAGGGTCTGTAGTATGTGGTTTCGCTTCTGTAAGGCAAACAAGGGGCCCTTACCATGTGCGTAAATGTATGTTTGTTTGGACTGTGAGGACAACAGGAAACCTGAAAGGTTGAGCACCTGCGGATGGCAGTGGGCTCTCTAGGGTGGAGGACATGGGGCTGAGTGAGGAAAGAACGGGGTGTGTGGCAGTGATGAACTCAAACGGAAAGAAAAACAGCATGAAACTCAGAATGACGTCACTATCCATTTGCGCATTTTTGCAATTTTATATGTTTGCATGTTAAAACATCTTAAAAACTGAATATTTAACTTTAGTCTGTGCCACTCTATCCCTTTTAAAAACACAGTCTTAACTCTGGCCCCACCGCACTAACAAGAAGGCTGATTAAACTCACAGGCCTGTCCTCCACAGATACACCACGTTCTTGACCCTACCTGCTGCTCCTCTTGATGATCTGTGAAGCTGGAGGATGTGTGCTGGAGAGATGCTCAACAAAAGGGCTTGCGTGATTGGCCAGCTGGTGGGCAGGCCAGCGTGTAACCTTCCCCTATGACGCGCTTCCTCAGAACCATGCAGGACCCCAGAGGAAAGGCCCTGCCAGCTGGTTTCTAAGGCAGAGAATATTGTGAAAAATTTACCATAAGTTTCCTGCACAGTATTTCAGGGAGTAAAACTTAAAATCCCAAAAGAATGAACAGTGATGGCTTCTATTGCCCCCCTCATGTTACCTCACAACTCTATTTCCAAACTCTCATCATATGCTATTCTTCTCCAAAAATATCCCGAATTTCAAATAGCATTGATTCTTTTTTTGATACAATTACACTGTTTTTGTGTCATCACTAAAACTGAAAGAAGCCAATGAAAGATATATTTATTTCTATGATTGAGGGCAGACAGAGTTTTAAGGCTTGGGGCACAGTTAAAAAAATAATTTAGAAAGCCAAATTGCTAACTTCTGGTTACTTTAAACGGAGGCACTCTGGCTCCAGGTTCCATTCCCACGAGCAGCCATGGCACAATGGATTCTATCAATGGCTGTGCCATTGATCAGCAATTCAAAACCACCAAATCAATTGTTCTATGGTCAATTTGAGGCCACACAGCATGGATTACATGCTTGTCCGTCAAATAGACATGGATTAAATCCACTTGGATTTGTATGTCTATTGAAATACCTATTATTTAAATAACGCGGAGCGATATTCATCTGCCTTCACTTGGAGTAAGTATATACTGCTTTGCCTGTCAATACACAACTGAATTATTATTTCATTCAATGTAGTAAACCATCTTTCCAGGTGCTGGAGACATGGGAAAGGAGAATTCATAACAGCGGCCCAGAATACAGGGCCATACATTAATGCCGTGTGATACACATCAGACACCTGCCCAACCCAGGCAGAGAAAGGAGCCCTTGTTCTTCACCTCGGTAGTTGAGGTCTGGAAGTCATTTTCCCCCCAGTGGTACCCATCTTGCAGACTAAAAAGAAACACTACGGTTCATGAGGCAAAAGTAGTCAAAAGGTTTCCCTTAAACTGTCCATTTCATGACAAATTTAAGCAAGCTCCGTCCTCGTTCTGCCTGCAGGTGGAATATCATGCACGGGGCAGGGAAACAGACATTTCTGGCCGTGAGCCTGGTGCTGCCCTCTGTGCAGTGGATCTTGGTAAGTTACTCAACCTAGATAACAATTTCCTCGTCTGAACAGCACGGGTTGGTGGGTATTAGACAGATGAGGACAGGCAGCGCGTAGGTGTGGATGCTGAGCACTGCAGTGGATGGTTCCATCAGCCCTTCTTTCCTCCTCTTCCCCCTCCTGCCTTCTCCACCCCTTTGCAGCCCATGTTCCGTGTAAATATTACAGTCAAACCTCCTCTGAGAAAGTGAAGAATTTCGCTCTTGTTGCCCAGGCTGGAAAGCAATGGTGCAATCTCAGCTCACTGCAACCTCTGCCTCTTGGTTTCAAGTGATTCTCCTGCCTCAGCCTCCTAAGTAGCTGAGATTACAGGCATCCCCGCTGCCACACTTGGCTAATTTTGTATTTTTAGTAGACAAGGGCCTTCACCATGTTGGTGGACCTCCTCTGAGACAGTGAATTTTAATTGTCAGCTTGGCTTGGCTGGGGTGCCCGGTTGTTGGTCAAACACTTACTCTAGATGTTGCTTTCTAAATATGATTAACATTTAAATTAGAAGACTTTTTGTTGTTGTTGTTTCTTGGGTTTTTTTCTTAGAGGTGGTGTCGCACTATGTTATGTTGCCCAGGCTGATCCTGAACTCCTGGCCTCAAATGACCCTCCCTTCTCCACCACCCAAAGTGCTGGGATTCCCGGTGTGAGCCACCAACACTGGCCTAAATCAGAAGTCTTGGAATAAAGCAGATGACCCATGATAGTGCAGATTGGTCTCTTCCAAACAGTGGAAAACCATGAGAGCAAAGCCTGATGGTCCCCAAAGGGAAGGGATTTTGCCTTCAGACAACAAAACGGAAATTCTGCCTGGGTTTTCAGCCTGTGGACTCAGGACTGCAGCATCGGCCCCTGCCTGAATTTCCCGTCTGCTGGCCTGCCCTGCCAGCCTCGGTCTTGACAGTCCCAATAACGGTATGAGCCAATCTCTTAAAGTACAGCTAAAATAAGATAAAATAAAGCAAAATTAATTATACACATGTGCGTGCGCGCACACACACACACACACACCCTGTAGGTTCTGGCTCTCTGGAGACCTCAGGTTAACATGTCCCATCATGGCTGTCACCTGCCTGGCTCCATCTGGCCCATCTAACTGCCCTTACAGAAGAGCCTCTGTGCACACAGGTACATTTTTGGGGTACCTGGCCCAATCCCGCTCACAGAACCCCCTCCACCATGACCTTGCCCCTGCTCCTCCCTCCAGGAGGCCCAGCTCTCCTCCCAGCACTGGTCTCAGACGTCCCACGGAGTGTTGGGTTGCAGGACAGTGGACCTGGACGGTGTGTCCACAGCTTTGGCCTCAGTGTACCGGCAGGGCTGAGAAGCAGTGACGCTGCAGGCCAGGGCTGGTCCGTGGCAGGGCCACTGTGCCTGCAGCCCCCATGCTCCTGGGGGCCACGCCGAGGAATGCTCGCAGACATGGGTCTTTTTTTCCAACTCAGCACCCAACAGGATGGCGTACATCATCAGGGACAGAAAACCCGCTCAGCTCAGCTCAAAATTGGAGGACCTGGTGTAATGAAAGTGGAGGGAGAGACATAGTGTTTACTCCCCTTGTTTGTTAAACCAGTTTCCATGTCCAGGTTCCCGTGGCCTCCAGGTCTCTTGGGCCCCAGTGCAGATGTCCCCATCATGTGGCCCCTGCTGCCTGCTCCTAGGGACCTGACAGTGGGCTCAGCATGGACTCCAGCCACTAGCCTTAGCCTCCCTGGAGGCACCTGGACCCACAGAGGCCCTGGTGGCTCCACCTCTCCAGGGCTCCCTGGACCTGGGACCAGCCATCCAGGGGTAAATGTCACAGCCTGGAGCTGCTGGGAGGAGAGCCTCTGGGGCAAATATTGGCTCATCGGGCCCAAGTCAAGGAAGCCAGCAGACGAATTCCCCTTCCATCTTACCTCCACATCCGCCCGGCTGTTCTAAGCAGGACACACACCCTGCCCAGAGCTATGCCCCTGACTTTCCCAGTGAGGCTGGGTGAGATCAGAAGTCCTCTATCTTGAACCTGCACCTCCCTTTCCTCATGGCTTTTTCCCTGCTTGCTCCGCCCTGCCCAACACTCCTTGAAATTGCCAACCCATAAATGCAGCCTCAGCACCTGCATTTTCTAGTGTGCCTGGCCTGAGGAAACCTCTACCTCCAAAACTCAGACAGACACCATCTCATGGTCATCCTCGGAGGCCTGCGAACGCAGTGTTAACATAGTCTATGAAGAAGTGAAAATTATGTGTTTAAAATTATTTATCCTGGAAGCCACATGCTCCCATGACTATGTCCTCAAGTCTGTCTTTGCCTGTAGCCAGCAAGACCCCAATAATATGGTCTCTAACTCTGACTGGGGGAAACGTGGAAACACAGGAAGTGTGGGAGGCACCAGGTTTGCAATTCCCCTTGGCAGGTGGGGGAAGAGAGGGAGGTGGAGTTTGGGAAAACACTGAGATTTGCAGTTACCCAGTCTACTCACTAGGTGGTACCATCGTCCCGGGGCAGCTTGGTTGCCAACTACCAGATATGGTGGGATGAGGTGGCAGGGTGGGGTGGGATGGGGTGGGGGGGTGGGAAACAACCACCTGGGGAGGGGTCAGGGTGGATTTAGGTTGCTGGCAGCTGGTGGTGGGATATTTGGAGTGCAGGATGACTCTCAACCAGGTGGCTGTTAAGAAGCAGTCTGTATTTTTCCTCTGGCCTTTTTTAGATAATGTGTCATAATATGCGAAGACACACATGTGTGACATGGGAGAACTTTTGATTTAATACAGTGTTTGGGTTGCAGTTTCAAACGTAAACACTTAGTCTTCTCAATCAGTAGGAGACATGATCAGCATCCAAGTGAATGAAAAAACAGGCAAAAGACATGTTAGATACCTTCCTGTCGATAATGAACACTTACCACTCAGGCTTAATAAATATACTTAAGTGTTGATGAAAATGAATACACTGAACTTCTGAAAATAATTTATTACAGAAACTAGAAGAAAAAGTTAGAAAATAGGTGCATACTTTTAGGAACACCCAATAAGACACCATTTCTATAAAGACAGGGCAGGAAGTCAGAGGGAAAAAAGATAATGAAATGAAAACTAAGAAAAGACTATAAACAGTCACATGGACATTGCTATACACCAAACACTGGAGCTTATGCATATTAAATTATTTAATCTTTGAAATAATCCTGTAAACTAGGAGCCATTATTATCCTTATATGTCAGATGAGAAAATTGAGACAGAGTTGTTCCCAGAGCCCATGCTCCTAACAAGCAAAGTTCTATTCAATGTGCAGTTGGGTGATAATCAAAGGCTCTTCTTAGACCTCCAGCTAGAAACAGCTCCTGGCTCAACCTGTCACCATGGAAAACTGCAACACCCGCTGTGTGTCACTGCTAGAGAGCTGCGAGTCTCTGTCTGCAACACCCGCTGTGTGTCACTGCTGGAGAGCTGCGAGTCTCTGTCTGCAACACCCGCTGTGTGTCACTGCCGG
>NW_016107500.1:4639540-4643544 GCF_001604975.1 Cebus imitator
GGTCTATAGTGATTTCCTCGTGGAGACAATAGTATGTATGGAGATGCCTGGTTATTGTGGGCCCTTCTTGTTGCCCTGGGGCAAGGGGTAAGTGCTGCTCCTCATTAGATCTAGATGCCCTCATTGCCTCAAAAAACTGAAGCTGAATGATAGCAGTGAGGCCTCCAGAGTTTCAGCATCATTCTGCAATCAGGAGGCAGAGGGCAGAAGACATTCAGCGTAGGTCTCTACCTGATTTGCCAGCTGGGTCTGTGCCGTGAGGCAAGGCTACGCTTTTCAGGCGCTTCTCACCTTGATTCTGTTTTTATGTCTCTACATTGCTTTACCTTTAATATCATGAATTGAAATACACACACATGAAAGGTATGGGGGTCATGAGACATGTCCTTGCTTATCCTGCGGAACTGACTGAGGCTTGAGTCGGGAGAAGACGATGTCTTCTTATCTCCACGCTGATGGAGGTGTCGCTTGCCAAATTCCAGGTGAGTGACAGCAGCAGGGAGGGTACAGTCAGCTTACAAAGGTAAACTCCTCACTAATTCTATTCCAGAGTCAGAGGTCCAAGAAAACTTTGTAAACCTACAACCTTCTGTAGCAACTACAGGATCTCTTTAGAAATTTAAAAAGAGCCACATGATTCACGGCTCAAGCCTTCCCGCTCCTCGTATGGAAAATCTTCCGAAGGACCCCAGGTTTTCAGTGTCTCTTCGTGCACTTTTAGGATGAAATGTCTATTAAAACATTAATGTCTGATTTGGAAACAGTAACTCTTGTACTTTATTTAAAAACAAAAGGAATAGAGGCTCATAGTGTCCAACAAACAGGAATGAGAGAGCAGAGTTAATCCTGCTGAACAGGTCCGCACATCAAAGCCCCTCATGGCGAAAGGGCTTCGAAGAGTTCTCGGGGCATGGACCCTCCTCTGAGTGGTTTGTTTTGCTGGTTCTTTTATTTAATTTATTACATGAGGGTGCACAAATGGGTCCTGGGTGCAAAGTTCTTGTAGGTTGACCTTGATTCAGAAACCGGGAGAAAAGAGTCATCCTCTTTGACGTCGGGAGGGACTGAGGTATTTCTGTTACCTCCTGTGAACCACGGACAACTCTACTCCCAAGCTCGTCCTTGTTATTTTAGTAATGCACAAATACAGACCCTTTTTAAAGGGTGTATTCACTAGAGAATTTCAAAGGAATTCAACGTGGACCATTAATTTGATGGTCTGCAAGGATCCACTTAGCCTCTTCACCATTGCGTTTCCTTCTTTTCGTGGGCCTGTTTTGGTGTCCTTCCTAGTGCTGCAGGACCCTGGATGCAGAGTGCGAACGTGGGGAATGGTCGTACTGCCCGGAACACTGAGAGGTGCATTGCATTCGCTGATGGGAAACCCACTGGAGAGAGCAGAGCTTGTCCTGTCAGAAGCCTGGCGTGTGGTTTCCTGAGGGTTAGCGGCGGGAGCGACAAACGTGTGCGTTTGCAGTTCCACGCCCCCTGTGCCTCTCCGAACTGTTCAGCAGGAGTCCGTTTGAGACCCGCACAGACCTTTTAAGACTTGATGCAGCAACTCTGAGGAGCCAGAGGAGCCCACACAAGGGAGATGTCATCAAAGTTTACTGATTCCCCATCATGACGGTGTGCAAGGGGGTGTCAGCCTCTCCAGAGGGAAGCTTCCAAAGCTGCATGTTTCCTGTTCTCCAGCCTCTGTAGACCCCTCATGGGAGCACCCTCCTGGTGGAACAGGGGTGGGAGCCAGTGACCTCAGCCCTGAGACCCCAGGACAGACACACCAGGAAAATGTCCCCAGGGGAAACCCATTTGCCAAAGGCTTTGTTTCTAAGTAAGTTTAGCAATTTTTAAAAAATATAAATAAAAATTGACAAACCTTTAGCTAGATTAACCATGAAAAACAGAGAAAACTCAAATAAATAAAATTATAAATAAAGTNTCTTTGTTAGAGAAA
The DNA here is from genome assembly GCF_001604975.1 of Cebus imitator. Taxonomy (NCBI): domain Eukaryota; kingdom Metazoa; phylum Chordata; class Mammalia; order Primates; family Cebidae; genus Cebus; species Cebus imitator. Next base: position 4,641,498 of record NW_016107500.1, read on the forward strand.
GAATACCTACGGTAAAGATATTTTCTTTCTCCTCGGTAAATTCAGTTTAACAGGATGTAATCATCAGAAATATATAGTTGATCCTTGTCCCCAGGTCCTGACACAGTTTGTAAAACTCTGAATTTCCTGAGTGATGGGTGAGAGGAGAATCTTTTGTTATTCTCAACAATTGCCTTTCAACCATCCTGAGTTTATGATAATGATATGACTCCTGGTGGGCTCCCAGATAGCTTCAGGACGGGGCTGGTTGCCAGAGGAGCTCCCTGTGAGGAGAGGGCAGGAACTTTCAGCCCCACTCACCCCTAGTCTCCAAGGAGGGAAGGGGCTGGAGAGGGAGCCCCGTCACCAAGGGTCAGTAATCCTACCAGTCTTGCCTGTGTAATCGAACCTCCATAAAACCCCTAAGTGGTGGGGTCCAAGAACTCCTGGCTGGGCGAACACGTGGAGGTGCTGGGAGGCGGTGTACTCAGAAGGGCGTGGAATCCGGCACCGCCGCGACCCCTCCCCATGCATCCCTTCCCAAGGTGTGTCCTTCATGATAAACTAGTCCCAGGAAGTAGAGTGCTTTCCTGAGTACCAGGAGCTGTTTTAGCAAATTGTCACACCTGAGCAGAAGGTCTGGGAGGTCTGGGACATGTGATTGGTGCTGTGGGCAGGAAACTAAATCTCACCCTGTGGGGTCTGCACCAGCTCTGCGTGTTAGTGTCCGAGCTGCACTGAATCACTGGACACCCGGTTGACATCAGGTTGGAGGACTGGCCGGCACAAAACAACAGCAACAAAAATACTGCACACAGCTGGTGTCAGAGGTGTGGCGAGGTTTAACTGCTTCGGACAAGGGTTTGTGGAACGAGCAGACGTTAAAAGCTGGTAACATGCTAAATCTGTTTACAGGGCTGGGGCTTTGAAGGCAGCTCAGGAAGGAATCCACCTGCTTCCACGTCCCACCCTCAGCTGCGGTGACGGCCTTGACCTTTCCACCCACGTCCTCATCTGTAAGGGGAGGGAAGTCACACACACCCTGCGAGGTGGTGCCGGACACACCAAACGTGCGCAACGTGGCTACCACTCTGGTTACTCCCGTGATTGTGGCATTTACCACATGCATAGCTGCGGACCTACGCCAGGGCAGAAATCAATTAAATAAATACTCAGGAAGCTCAGTCAAGACCAAAAGAAGGGATTCTCGTCATCAGGGCCCGGGCGTCTGACAGCGTCCCCACGAGCGTCGCAACAACTCCTTTCCAGTTCACTGTTGCCTGAGACAACACAATTTTTTCTTGATAGAGGACAAAAACTAAACAAAACGACAACCAGAAAACACAAAACATAGAACGTTGAATGTGAGGACACAGCCATCAGACAGCACAGTGGCAAAACCCACCTGAAAAGCCAGCCCAGTACCCGAAACCCCAGCCACTCGTGTTCTAGGACAGAGCTTTAGACCCGGAATGCACACTCTCAGAGTTCACAGAAACTTCTGGAACTAAACGTTCGGTTTTGACATGACTCAGCACCTGCTGAATATGTAATTGTCCTAAACAAGTCACTCTAGTGACACAAGGAGCAGAGAAGAAGTTTCCCCGATGGAGGCCAGGAGCATAGGGGCACCTACCAACAATTACTAGAAGGGCGCTCTCCATATTGCCCAGGGAGGAACTTCTGTTAAGACACTTACCCAAGGTAGCAGGTTACTAACGGTGCGTTCATCCTGAAAGTTGTGATTGACAGTGTTGAGTAAACCTCCCTCCAACAAAAGCCGAGGTAGGAATGATGAGCACAGGACAGTGTCTTTCTTTACAGATAAAATGAGAGGATGCCAGGGACCTGGCCCATGCACGAATAAGCCAATTGCCGCCTGTCTTAGTTTGTCTGGGCTACTGTAAGAAAATATCAGACTGGGAAGATTAAACAGTAGAAATGTAATGCCAAGGGCTTGAGATCAAAGTCCAGCAGGATCGGTTTGTGGTGAGGGCTCCCTTCCTGGCTTGTAGACACTCACTGTCTTCTCACTGTGCCCTCACATTGCCTTTTCTCTGTGTGAGTG
>NW_016107500.1:4644090-4664362 GCF_001604975.1 Cebus imitator
GGGAGAGAGGGAGAGAGAGGGAGAGAGAAAGAGAGATCGAATTTCCTTTTCTGAAAAGGACATTAATGCTATTGGCTCAAGGCCCCAGCTTTTGGTTTCATTTAACCCTAACTCCGCCCTTTCCCCAGTATAGACACACGGGAGGCTGGAGGCGCCACATGTGCATTTTAGGGAACACAAACATTCAGTCCATGGAACGCTCTTAAAAGCTTACATCATGTCAGTTCGGAATTTCCAGGTCGCCTTCCTCAATACTAGCTACAAGACTTAATTCAAGATGGATTAAATACTTAAATGTAAAACATCCCCTCTGCCAAAAACAAAATCCTGGAAGACAACCTAAACAATATCATTCTTGGACCTAGGCATGGGCAAAGATTCCATGATGAAGACACCAAAAGCAATTGCAACAAAAACAGAAATTGACACGTGTGATCTAACTAGACTGAAGAGCTCCCGTGCGGTGAAAGAAATCGCCGGCAGAGTCAGCGGGCAGCCTGTGGAAAGGGAGAAGTATCTGCAAACTATGCATCTGACAAAGATCTAACATCCAGCATCTATAAGGAACTTAAACACATTTACACAACAAAACAACTCCACTGAAAAGTGAGTGAAGAGCATCAACAGTCACTTTTGGGAAGAAGACGTACCAGAGGCAACAAGCACATGAAAAAAGCTCCACGTCACAGATCATTAGAGAGCTGCAAATCAAAACCACAATACGATAACATCTAACACCAGTCAGAATGGTGTTTATTAAAAAGTCAGGACATCACAGTTGCTGGTGACGTTGTGGAAGAAAAGGAACAGATACACTTCTGGGAGTGTGAATTAGTTAATCGTGGAAAACAGAGTGATGATTCCTCAAAGAGCTAAAAACAGAAGTACCATTTGACCCAGCAATCCTATTACTGGGTATGTGTCTAAAGGAATATAAACTGCTCCATCCTAAAGACGCACGTGTGTGTATGTTCACTGCAGCGCACTTCACAATAGCGAAGATGTAGTGTCAACCTAAATGCCCATCAATGGTTAGACTGGATAAGAAAAATGTGGCACATCTACACCATGGAACACTATGCAGCCATAAAGAAGAAACAGGTCATGCTCTTTGTGGGAACATGGGTGGAACTGGAGGCTGCTACCCTTGGCAAACTAACATAGGAACAGAAAACCCAATACCGCATGTTCTCACTTGTACGTGGGAGCTAAATGATGAGAATACATGGACACAGAGAGGGGAACAGCACACACTGGGGCCTGTCGGAGGGTGGAGGGTGGAGGAGGGAGAGGATCAGGAAAAAATCACTAATGGGTACTAGGCTTAGCACCTGGGTGATCAAATAATCTGTACAACAAACCCCTGTGTAGTAAACCTACACACACTCCCAAATTTAAAATGAAAGTTAAAAAAGTTGGGTGCGATGGCTCATGCCTGTAAAATCAGCAATTTGGGAGGCCGAGGCAGGTGAATCATCTGAGGTCAGGAGTTTGAGACCAGCCTGGCCAACTTGGGGAAAACCCATCTCTACTAAAAATACAAAAATTAACCAGGCATGATGGTGCATGCCTATAGTCCCAGCTACTCAGGAGGCAGAGGGTGCAGTGAGCCGAGATCACGCCAGTGCACTCCAGCCTGGGCCACCAAATGAGACTCCATCTAAAAAAAAAAAAAAAGTCAGAAAAAGAATTTCCAGGTTAAAAAGAATTTTTACAAATGTGTATTTTAAACAATATGAATCCTAGGTAAGAACAAAAATCAGCTTAAACTAGGCTGTTCTGTGAACCCTTGGCAGTCAGCCCAGAAGGTTACCAATATATGTCCCCCAGCACGTTCATTTCTTTAAGACTTAAAACTCAGACACGCCCTTATTTAAATGCAACGAGTGGTCATGAAATAAAGCCTTCTGTGGTGGGCTAGGAAGACCCTTGGCTGTAGGCTGCAATCATCAGGCAGCTCCGTGACTTCTCCACACGTTTATTCAGCAGGACGAGTGCTTGGGGTCAATCATGTGTATTTTCCTTCCAATCAGGGAGTCTTCATTTTGAAATCCCAGTGCCTACTAGCTTATTAGGGTCCTTTGCAGCATGCTCCCACAGGGACCTTCCAGGAAGACACGTGTCTGGGAACTCCTTCCGAATTCTGACGGCCAGGCTGCTTGAAGCTGAGCTCCCGTAGTCATGTACAAATGCCACACGGCAGCCCTGAAGGCCAGACTCCGAAGTCCAGTGGAAGTCCTTTCTCCAGCAGGAGGCTTAGAGCCCAGATATGAGGTGCCCTTTTCCCCTGCAGTCAAGTGGCTACCGGTCCCGATCTGTGAAGAGAAAAGAAGGTGTAATTCCAGGGCCATAGGCATCGGGCATCAGCATCTTATTGGATAAGCACATTTAACAGCAGACAGCTAACAGCTCATCAGGTAATCTTGGCCTGTATTCAGCATCCACTGTGATTTAGGAAGGATTTTAAACAATATTTTTAGAAAAAGACAGCGTAACATTTATACAGAAATGTAGGAAAAATATTTGTAAGTTTCCAGGGATACATATCTAAGGTGTGTGTAGGATCGCAGCCTTGCTGATCTTAAGGCCGCGAAATCAGATCAAGTAAATCGTCACTGAAAAATGATGATTTAAGATTGTTCAACAAGATCCCGTCAAGTCTAACCACTGAAATTTCACTCCTCCATTAAGAGATTTAAAATAATATCCAAATAGGCATTTGTGAAAAGTAATGTGAAAATTTTCAGCAGAAATTTTCATTTACAGACGCAGACCTTCATAAAAATATAAAACTGGAGAAATGTGACTTGGTCACTTCCACCAAGTCTGCCGTCTTGATTTTCTGTAACACGTGTCACAGGATATGCATGGTTACGGCCTATTTTGACTCATGCTCTCCCTCTCACTGGGTAATCTCACACCAGCGACGTGGTGAGATGTCGAATGACTGGGAAATAAGAGCTGGACTGAGATTCCATTTCCCTCAACTTATATATGCAAGGTGACTCTCATCCAGGGTTCATGGGCACGGCAATGGAAGCGAGCTCTTGCTCACTCAGGCCAAGGAAGAATGCCAGAGGAGGGGACTGCCAGCTCAGAGAGTCGGCGGGTAAACTGGAGGACCCCTGGGAAACGCAGGCAGAACAAGGGAGGGAGGAGCAGAGATCACTGACAAAGGGGCACACGCCACCCCCTTGCTGGGTCTTCCCGTAACCCCCGTTGGCAAGCCTTAGAATGCCAAGCAGTTCTGAGATTCTCCTTCAAAATGCAAGGTCTTGGGTGGGAGGCTCACTTGCCAAGTCTCTGGTTTTCAGTGAGTAGGGGAGGAGAGAGATCCCTATTTGACTTTCACTGTGTAGGGCAAGGGATGTCATGTCCCTTAACATGACACACAGTGAGGAATTCCATGCAAAGGGGAGAAGGGCTTGCTGTATAGATGACAGAAAAAAAGACCAACATTCCCTGGAAGAATTTCATCACGTAGGACCTTGAAAATACTTTAATATGAAAGATTAGCTGAAAAGAAACTTTCGCAGCAAACTACATTATGTACATTCTGCGTATCCTGTAATTTAGATGTTCAAACAACTGGTGCTATTCAGTTCCAACGCCAAGACACTCGTGGTCTACCAGTTGTGTACTTTGGCTGGAGGCTGAACACAGATTGGAGACTGGAAGATTCCGTCCTACCGGAATGTCTAATAGGGTGTTCATGCTGTGAGAGCACAAGATGAGGACGTGGGGGAGCGCTGTGGAAGGAAGGCTGGCGTCTAGGGTGACAGCGCAGACTGCTGCCAGCCAAGAAAAGGGTTTGAAATGCAAAATCGTCCCCACACTAACGCAGGCTTAAAACCATGTGCGGACGGAATGTGTGTGCTTCATGCAAGCTGAACAGAACAGAGAGAAGCAGGTCAGGAGGGCGGAGGTCTCTGGGGGACTGTGGAACAGACGTGCTGGGCCTGCGCAGTTGATGAACGCTGGGAGGAAGCCTTCTCTCCAGCAGAGGCCAGGCCAGCTCTGGAGGCCACAGGGTGAGGGGCTGTGCAGCTGGGAACCGGGGGGAACACAGATGCTCCCCGGCAGGGAACGGTGGGGAGCAGTGGCTAGTGGCACAACTCCACCACAATGTGGCAGAGGCATCAAAACCACTGCATTTAAAAAACAAAATGGAATCAGGTCATCTCTTAGGGTGCTGTTGCTGGATGCAAGGCCGGGGCTGCCGGGCACTGTGAAAGCAAGTGTGGGTGAACGTGGAGACAGCCACATCCAGGGTGGGTGCCAAAAATTACGCAGATGGCCCAACTGGGTTCTACACACACTGATTAAAGCCTTAGGGTTGACAGGGACTTCATCAGCATAGCAATCAGAATGGGCCACAGGAGCAGTTAGGTTTGGAGAAGTACGAGGTGGTGGCTGGAATACAGGTTCCGGGAGTAATGGCAATTCCCATAGGTGACCAAAACACTGCGTCCGGCTTCCTGACACTCCTGTGGGAGGAGTGACAAGCAGAAGGTTGCAGAGGAGCCCCTGATGAAAGACACAGAGAGAGGCCAGGTGAGGTGGCTTACGCCTTAATTCCGGCACTTTGGGAGTCCAAGGCGGGTGGATCACCTGAGGTCAGGAGCTCCGGGCCAGCCTGGCCAACATGGTGGAACCAGTCTCTACCAAAAGCACAAAAATTAGCCCGAAGTGGTGGTGCATGCCTGTAATCCCAGCTACTCAGGAGGCTGAGGCAGACGAACCACTTGAACCCGGGAGGCAGAGGTTGCAGTGAGCCAAGATTGTGCCACTGCACTCCAGCCTGGGCAACAGAGCAAGACTCCGTCTCAGAGAAAAAGAAAAGAAAAATAAGAAAGAAAAGAAAAGACGCAGGAGGAAGGGCCCACTTGGGGTTCCTAGCCACAGCTCGCCTCAAGGTCTGGGGACACACTTGGCATCCCAGAGCCTCTTCTTTCATACCTGTACGATGCAGAGCCTGGGATAGATGCCCTGAGCTCTCCACTGCTCTGCGTTATTAAGGCTCCTGCCTAGGAGTTTTTCTTGGGGCTAGCCCTGGTGGTGCAATCCATCTTCCCTCCTCACAAACCAATGGCACCTCTGTAAACTGCGGTGGGAGATGGTTTTCCCATGCTGGGAGCTCAGAGTGAGACAATGGGGTAGATTACCAGCGAAGGGAAGGCATCTCCCTTGTCTGCACACATACACACACACGCACGCGCGCGCACACACACACACACGCACACACAATCTGTTGGGCTGATTTAAGAGTAGTCCTGACTGAAGAACTAGGTAGGTTTCCCCAACGCCTGCCCAGACTCTGAAATTCATGGAGAAGATGAGGTATTCACAAATCATAAGGATGGTCAGGACGATGGAATCAGATTCCCTCGTGCTTCTCTGGGGTGGAATCAGTAGATGACATTGGCTTTGAACCCTCAGTGTTCTGATCCTGCAGGAGCTGCCAGCCACTCCCACGTTCAGGCCGTCAACTGGGACCCTCACATCTAAGTGTGGGACAGCTGCCGTTGGAGTTGTCAAGGTCTGAGGCATAAACAGCCATCTTCTCTCTCAGTCTCAAGAACAGTCAAGAAACAAGGCAGAAGACGGAAATAAATCATCACTTTTATTTCTGATGAAGTTGATTAGAAAACGGGCACTGGAATAGTAGCCAAAGGGATTTTCCAATCCTTTTCCCCTGTGAGGACACAGTGGTGAGGAGACGCAGAAGGAGGTGGACACGAAGTCCTCAGCAGAGCGGGATTGGATCCTCTCCCCAAATTCCAGAGTTAGTGAGGTCCTCCTCACTGAGAAGAAGCCAAGGTTCGGGGAAAGGCTGGTAGAGTCGCTCTTTTGGAAGATGCAGCCAGGGAGGTGACATTCCTGCTTTGCCTGTCTTTCAAAGGATGAATTTTGCAGATAGAAATAATGAATTCCAGGATTGCTTTAAAAATGTATAGAGATTATCTAGTATATAAAAATCACCAGCCAGGCACCGTGGCTCATGCCTGTAATCCCAGCACTTTGGGAGGATGAGCAGGCAAATCACAAGGTCGGGAGTTCGAGACCAGCCTGGCCAACATGGTGAAACCCCATCTCTACTAAAAATACAAAAAATTAGCTGGGCGTTGTGGTGGGCACCTGTAATCCCAGCTACTCAGGAGGCTGAGGCAGGAGAATCACTTCAAGCTGGGAGGCAGAGGTTGCAGTGAGCCAAGTTCAGGCCACTGCACTCCAGCCCAGGCTGAGACTCCATCAAAAAAAAAAAAAAAAAAAAAATAGTCACCCAGCAAAGTGCATGGCACATAGGAAGTGCTAAAAATATTAGCTATCAGATGATCCTTGTTATTATTTAAAAGATTTCAGTGTCACGGCACTGCTTCTATTCTATCGGCTTCCACAGGTTAATTCTAAGTAACAGCCACCTTGTCTATCATCCTTAGGATTGGAATTTGTGGAAATTAAATAGATATCATATTGCAATTTTCTAAAAAGTGATTTGAAATAGAGATAAAATGTGAGACAACATATGATGTCATTTTTAGGGTAAATATTGAGAACCTGGTCTCACTTTCTGCATAATCCCCAGGAAATCAAATTTCCCCAGGTGGACAGCTAACAGAAGGAAATGCTGGGGGCTGAACTGTATCAGGAGAAAACTTCAGGTCAAATAGTGCTTTTCTAACATACGTGCTTTTTTTTTTTTTGCTTTCTAGGCCAGGAGTATTATTAGTGAACATTTAAAAAATTCAATTTTTAGCAATTTTATCATTCTGTTTCTTATAAATGAGAAAGACAGCAACAGTTCTCTAAGTTCTAGCATAAGTGTAGCTGTTATCTATTGAAGACTTAGAATATTTGGGGACGAACAAAAGGGGTGGCTGTCAAGGGTATTTCAAAGGGGTTCCATGGACACCTCTTTAAAAATGCATCGCACTTGGCCTTCCCCAAAATGGACAGTGCTTCTGAGATTAGTCTTAGGTATATTCTCATTGTCCCTGAACTAGATGGGAACGACTTCAAAGGTGGAGAAGTCGTCTGTATTACTATAAATAATTAAATAGAAGATTTTGTGAGTAAAAGAGGAGAATGAGGGGAGCTCAGAAAAATGAGGACGCGGCCGGGGGTTATTTTCCTCCCTGACCTCAGCCCGCAGCTGCTGTCGTCAGCAGGGACAATAGCGTTCTCCGTGCTTTCCACCTGACCCCACAGATTTTCATATATATTTAATGTCCCTCTATGTCCAAGATCATGCAAGAAATTTGAACTTCTTTTTTTCCTTCATTAGAAGAACAAAGAAAATAATTGAATAACAAAGTAGTTAAACAAAAATGTAAATTGGTTGATTGCCATCGCAAGAATGACGGCTTTTTCTGCTTTTTTAAAAGCTCGAACCTCAGGCAGAGAGGGCATCAATGACTGGAGCCTCCCTCCGGTCCCAGAGCCTTGGATCCTGAGTCAGAGGCTCAGCCATGGGTGAGAGTCGGTGATGAAGCTGAGGGAGGCAGCTCCGCTGGTGTGTCAGCGCTGACCCACGATGCCCGGGCCCACGGGCTGTTTCTGGTTCCTGGGGAACCATCCTGAAGGTCTCCTCTGTTGCGGGGATGGCTGGATCCCTGCCAGCCTCTCTGAATGCAGCTGTAGCCACAGCGCCCGTCGGATCTGACGAGAGGGAAAGTTATTGAAAATTTGTAACATCTATTTTCCGCACTGTGGTCTCAGTCCCATCTGAAGACTGACACAGACCTTCTCCTTGACCAAACGTTGCCCAGGCTCCTCTGGGCCATCTTTTCCCTGGGCCTGGTCCTCCGGTCTGTGGGCACAGGTGCAGCAGGACTCCGGCTGAGCCACTCCAGAGAGAACCCCGTGTCTTGGATGCTTCCTCTTAGGAATGTCCTATCCTCTGCCCCCAAACCTGCTTCTTCGCTGTGAATCCACACCTGACTGTGCTGTATTTAGAACTGAACCCGGCTTGATCCTGAGGTCTCTGCTCCCCTATTGCAGTAGTTTCTGCATCAAATCTGCTTTATTGGCTTTCATTGTTTAGCCAGCTCTGGTTCTCTTCAACGAGGCCAGGCCCTAATGTTCATTCAACAGCCAGTGGGTGCTTTGGACCTCTCTCACATTTTCTCCTGCACCGTTGAATTGCAATGGGCGTGTGGTGAAACTCCCCAGGTCACACTCCTCTGGAGAGCACCATTCCTGGTCCTCATGAAGGAGCCCCCAAAGGCTCAGCCTCATGACGGAAGGACGTGCTGCCTTGGCTTCTGTCTCTGTTTTGTGTTGTGTTCTGTTAGCAGTAGTTACATTTGTCTTTAAATAGTAAAGAGAAAATGAAACTCAACTCATCTACTTTCTCTCTGCGTTTCAGAGCAGTCATTCCTGAAGGTGGCCCAGGAAGCATGGCCTGGGACTGTTCTGGCAGCTTCTCCGTGGCCTGAGACTCAGGTAAAATAGCCTGCCCAGGCCGGGCGCGGTGGCTCACGCCTATAATCCCAGCACTTTGGGAGGCCAAGGCAGGTGGATCACGAGATCAGGAGATCGAGACCATCCTGGCTATATGGTGAAACCCCGTTTCTACTAAAAATACAAAAAATTAGCTGGGCGTGGTGGCGTACACCTGCAATCCCAGCTACTCAGAGGCTGAGGCAGGAGAATCGCTTGAACCCAGGAGGCAGAGGTTGCAGTGAGCTGAGATTGCACCACTGCACTCCAGCCTGGGTAATAAAGCGAGTCTCTGCCTCAAAAACAAACAAACAAACAAACAAACAAACAAAAATAAGCCAGCCTGCCAAGCAAGTTCTTTCACTCCACAGCCTTGGCATGTGGTGGCTCCACCCAGGGTCTTAGCTCTCAGAGGACAAAGGCTGACTCTCCACGTTCCCAGCCATTCCGCTCCACGGGCCGTTGCTGCCCCTACCCCGTTCTAGAGATCCTTTCTCAACCTTGTCCCGTGTCCCTCTACTCATCTTAGCACCTGGATTTGGGGACATTTGTTGTGAGGAACTATTTTTTTGAGATAGCCCTTGATTATTTCAGGACATGTTTACATCCTGATATAGTCTTTGATGAATAGAATTCTACCATTTTATTTTTTCACTTATTATTTGAAACTAATTTTAGGCTTATAGAAAAGTCACAAAAATAGTACCAGCTGGGCACATGGGCTCACAGCTCTAATCCCAGCACTTTGGGTGGTCAAGGCAGGCAGATCACGAGATCAGAGTCCAAGACCAGCCTGGCTAGCAAGACGAAACCCCGTCTCTACTAAAAATACAAAAAATTAGCTGGGCGTGGTGGTGCATGCCTGTAATCCCATCTACTCGGGAGTCTGAGGCAGGAGACCTGCTTGAACATAGGAGGCTGAGATTACAGTGAGCCAAGATTGTGTCACTGCACTACAGCCTGGGCGACAGAGTGAGACTGTCTCAATAAATAAATAAAATTGTACAAAATCCTATATGCCTGTCACCCAGCTTCCTCTGATGTGAACATCTTGCATAGCCAGAATGTAATGATCAAAGCCAGGATTACAACAGCAGTAAACCACTATTAACCAAGGCAGAGTGGAGAGCCCAGGTAGACATCACAGTGGTGGGACGGATGGACAAACATTGTGAGACCCTCAGTCCGCTGCGCTGAGGGCACAGCCTCGTTTCTGTGCTATTCCTGCCAGAAACTCATAATATGTTCTAATAACGAAAAAATACTATACAAACCCAAATTGAGGAACATTCTACAAAAAATGGACCAGGGTTCTTCAGCTATGTTAAGAACACAAGAGGAAAGAGAGTTAGTTTGCTGGGACTGCCAAAGCTGAGTACCACAGACTGGACGGTTTACACAGAAGAAACTTATTTTCTCAGTGCTGGGAGGCTGGAAGTCCAAGACCAGGGCGCTAGCAGGGCTGGTTCCCGGCGAGGCCTCTCACGGTGGCTTGCAGACAGCAGCCATCTTGCTGCGTCCTCATCTGGCCTTGTCATTCCTGCTCTGCCTGGTCATTCCTGGCTTCTCTTTATATGTTCAGATTCCTTCTTTTGATAAGAACATCAATTATTTGTAGAATGTTCCTTAACACTATAAATAGGATCTTTACAGAAGAACCAGCTGAGGGTACAGGTCCAGCTGAGGTTGTTGGGGTGGGTCAGATTATTCCAAATAAGATCACATTCTGAAGTACTTGGGATCAGACCTCAACATAGGGGCTTTGTGGGAACACAACTTGGGCCATCACAGGTGGTAACACTTGAATGTGACAGGGGATCCTGGGCTCAGTCCTGAAGCAGAAACAGGGCATCAGTTGAAATACTGACAAAATTCTGAAAAAGTTCTGATAAAATTCACATTCTTGCGTTTTAAAATCAGTAACACTTTGGCATTGTCTATAGTATATCTCTTAAGAAAACTTATTTACCAGAATTGGCCAAATGTGTCAGTCAGTTAACATTTTTTTTTTATATCTAACAGACAAAGCTTAAAAGGACTAATTATTAAAAATGTTTATATACAAATTTTTTTCAAAAAGCAAATGAAAGATTGCAGATATTTATAGAAATATTTGGTGGCTTTTTCAGAATCCACTCAAAGGGATTTATTACCATAAACTAGGATATATTATTGATAGTTAAAAAAAGATAAAATACATTCTACATTCTACCTTGTAAAAGAAATAAGAAAAATGAAGAGAGCCAGATAAAAATGGTTTGCCTCAATAAATAGCTACCCATGCTGAATGTTGCATGAGGTTATGGTAATGCAGTGAGCTTGGGTGGATGCAGGAGCACTTTACAGAGCAGGGAGGACATGCCTGGGCTTTGTTGCAAACAGATCTCTTGGAAAGTAGCATGAAGCTGATGTGGTCAACCAAGAGGCATAATTCTTGGCTGTGATCAAGTTCTCATGAGCTACAAATAGAAAACCCACTCTATGTGATGTTGGAGTCAGAATTTTTTCTTGGTATTAAAGCAACTAATATCCACTGTAAACAAAGCAAATTACCAAACAAAGAAACTTAAAAAATAAACATTCCTGATTTTATAACCCATAGATAATCTCTGTAAAGCCCTAAATTACACCAGGTTTCCTTCAGACTTTATTTTGATTCTACCTATCTGACATGATTTGGCTGTGTCCCCACCCACATCTCACCTTGAAATGTAGCGCCCATAATTCCCATGTCATACAAATGACATAATTCCCACATGTCATGGGAAGAACCCAGTGGGAGGTAATTGAATCATGGAGGTGGGTTTCCCATGCTGCTCTTGTGACAGTGAATAGTGTCACAAGATCTGTTGGTTTTATAAATGGGAGTTTCCCTGCAGAAGCTCTCTTGCTTGCCGCCATGTAAGATGTGACTTACTCCTCCTTGCCGTCCACCATGATTGTGATGCCTCCCCAGCCATGTGGAGCTGTGAGTCCATTAATCCTCGTTTTTTAAATAGTTACTGAGTCTCAGGTATGTCTTTATTAGCAGCATAAGAAAAGACCAATAGACTATCCTTACACATTTTACCAAAATGGGATCATAACATTTACTAACTTTTACTATAACAATATATTATGAGCATATCTCCACATGAAATAAAGATGTTTTTATTTTAACGGCTACATCGAATTCCATTGTAATGCAATAATACTTTATTTAACCAAAACCCTATTTTTAATATCGAAGCTATTTCTAATTGGGCACTACTACAAGTATTGCTAAAATGGCCATCCTTTCCATGTGTCCAGTGATTTATTGGCTAAATTCCTAGAAGTGAAGGAATTTCTTTCTCGGTGTTAGGGATAAAAATCTTTGAGGCTTTGATGTTGCCAAAACTTTCTCCAGGGAGCTTGTGTTAATTTGTGTTGTCAACAAGTATACAGAAGTGATTTCTTTCCTATACCTTTCCCCGCAATATATAAGATTATTTCTTAACCCTCGGCTAACCCAACAGAAAAAATGTTGTTTCTGTTAAGTGTTCATCAATTTAAGTTTAATCACAAGTGAACAGCAAAGTCCTTTAAAAGTTCAGTTGGAATTTACATTTCTTCTTTGCAGATTGTGCATGTCCTTTGTCTATTTTCCTGGACTTTTGCTTTTCCTTATTTATTCTTGGGTCCTTTATATATTGAGGGTATTAGCTCATTGACTATCATGTGGTTTGCAAATTCATTTTTCCCTAGTTTCCCAAATGGGCTGAGTCAGCCAGTTATCATTTGCAAGTCACATAAAGTATGAGTTCTCTTCAGTTCAAATAAAACATGTAGAAAATATTTGGTCACCTAAACAGTGGCCATACATTGTGGTAGCATCTGAAATAGAGAGATCCTGCATAGGCCAAAGGCTTCAGCATAGAAACAGCCGCACTTGGGGGCTGCAGACCCAGGTTTCAATGCCGGCTGGGGGTTCTCTGCTTTTCTTTGTGGGAGTGCAAATAGTAGCCCCAATTCTGTAATTTAGCTTCTCTGACTTTATGTCCCTCACTTGTCCGTGGTGACAATGGACAACCTGAGCCATCTCCCTGCAGGCTGCAGGTCTGATTGGCTAGGAGGTAACACCACACTCAAGGTGGGGTTTGCAATCCATTCACCTGAGCTTCCTCCTGACCTTGCCCAGGGACAGGATGACCAAGCTGCATAAGCTAAACAGACAGAGAATCACAAGACGCAGTCCCCAGTGCCATCCTCCTGTGAGGTGTGCTAGCACCCGGCCAGGAAAACGCCTGTTTCTTTTTCGAGGCTGTGGAATGCTGCTCTCCAGAGACTGGACCCGTGCCGCCGTTCATTTCCTGAGGAGGTGGCCCAGCCAGGCATAGGAGGTGTGGCAAGACGGCGGAAGGTCAGGTGCGCTCTGAAGACTGGACCCCGGGTGCAGCACCGGCCCTGGGGTCAGACATGGTGGGGAGCTGCAAGCTTCCTGCAGGCCCTGGGGAAGCTCCTGGGACTGGAATGTGAAAGTCTGAATGTTAATTGTCAGAGAAAGGAAACGGGGCTCTCACTGTTCAGAACCGGAGAATTGGATGTTAGAATTTGATCAAAAAAGATTTTCTTCACGTCGGAGTGTGTTTCCTCAAAATAATAAAAGTGTAGACTCCCCCGTGCCTAGGCAGTCTAGACGGGAGGATGCGGGGCTCGCTGGGTCCCCTCAGCCCTGCGTGGAGGTGTCACTCCACATTATTATTCAAGGGGTGTGATGAAGTGAAGTCCTCTCAGAAGCCCGCAGGTGTCTGAGCGAGGCCCTGCTCTCCAGAGCTGGCTCCTGCGAGGCCTCAGCACTGCAGCAGGAGCAGTTCCCTGACAGCCCGACCCTGGCACCCCATCCTTACACACAGCTCCCCACACCGATTCTGGTGAGGTTGGGAATAGGTGTTCATCTGCCGGTTGTAGTTCATGTTTCCCTGGCAGCTGTGGTTGAATCTTTTTTGTGGTTGTACCTTTGGCTGCATGAACTGTACCCTTCCTCGCTTTGATTTGTTGTCCGTATCAATATGCAACGAGGCTGACAGGCTGTGGGTCCTTCCCCAGCAAGGCTGGTGTGCTGGGCCTCGTGTCCGTGCTTGGGCATCGGATCAGCCTTCTCACTGCGCATGCCTCACACGTGGGTCTCGGGCGTGCGGTGCCCACTGGCACGACGTCCCATTCGAGTGTGGGGCCGCACTTCTGCAGATGCCAGCTGTCCCAGGAAGGGCAGGTGCGCACACGCTGTAGGCCTGGCCGGATGTTATGGAGATGCCTCAAGTGGCCTCCCTTCTCCCTGCTCCGTAGATGAGAATCCCTACAAAGGAACCTGGAGAGCAGCCTGAGGAGCATCTAAGGAGGCGCTCTGTTGTTAGATGTGGTGGTATGAGTGGAAAAGGGTACAACTTGGCAGAGGGTCCCGTTCGGAACTCAGGCTGCACCCACAGAGCTACACCCACAGAGCTGCACCAGGCCAGGGAGTAGCACTGGGACCCAGCCCATGTACTGGGCTCTGCTATGCAGAAGGAGCGTGTTACGCATGACCAGGAGCCTCGTGCCTGATGACTCCCCAGCCCTGCTGGCCAGGGCGGCCAGAAAACAAAATCCTGGAACGCTGCAGGTATGAGCCGGGTGAGGCCAAGGCGGGCGCAGAGCCTGGAATGGTGCCTGGTGCAGAGGCAGAGGCCCCCACAGATCCTAAGAAGCATGGAGATAAGCTCTACGCCCTCCTGTGTGGCTTTCAACCGGCCCTGGTGTTCCAACAGCGTCACTCCAAACGGTCGCAGGCTGAGGCTGGCTGTCGGCTGCTCTGCTTCTGAATAGTCTGCAAATGAGCCCAGCACTTTATACGGCTGCATTTAGAGCACCTTTGCACACTTCAGCAAACCTGTCCACTTCCACCGGCTTCACCACCGCCCCTGTGCATCTGACCTCATCTGGTCTCCCAGGACATCCAGCTCCTGTTGGAAACACCACTTTCCCACCGAGTCCTGGTATTGAGGGTGGGGATGCTCCACAATTGTTTATAAAGTTGTAAAGTTAAAAAAGTCAAACTTAGTGCAAAGTTCAGGGAGTTGTAGAAAGCATCTGCCCAAAGGCCAAGACTCAAAGTGATCATGTTCATTTGCCCAAGACAGGCAGCCCGTGACCGCTCCGTTCACCATCCCCAAGTGACCACCAGCCGAAGGCAGGGGGAGAACCTGCTGGCTCTCCATCCAAGGCTTCACAACCTCTACCAGCCGATGGAGGTGCCCAGCTCCAATTAGCAGAGGAGAGAAATAGCAATAGGTGTGGAACGCAAAGTTGTGTCTCTGTGGCCTTTCGGTCTAAGGGCATGTGTCCTTATATTATCCGTCAGGCTGGAGCAAATCTAATTTTGGTGAAATAAAAGCAACAAAGAGAGTACTCTTTATCATCATCCTGAAAGTCGTCATTGTTTCAAGCAATTTTTTTCCTTTTTCAGAAGTAGAGCCGACCTGCTCGATGTCCATTGTCCTGACTCAATTTATAAGCCGCTGTCCCCTTAAAGTTAACTACAGAAGAGAGGGGACGCTCCCGTTGTTTGCATCCTTCCTGGGCTCCCTGTGCCAAATCTTCTCCAGGCATAACCTGTCCGGGAGACACTTGCCCAAGCAACTTTCCTGGCCGCAAGTGGTCCTTGGATAGGGCAGTGACGAGACATTTCCTGTGCTGTGTGGTGTAACAGGAGCTGCAGATTTTACTCCTGCTATGAGCTGCATGAGAGGAAATTGGAATGCCCAGAGACAGTGCGCAGTAATTAATCATCGTACGTCCAAGCCTGTCAAGTCCCTTTCTGGGGCTGACACCGCTGTCAATTACAGCCAGCCCGCCACCATCTGTAATTGTTTAAAATATCACCCGGTACCAGGATCCACGTTTTTAACACTTATGCCTCATTTACACCTCCCGAAGAACACTCTGTAAGAGAATCCGCTCAGCCGGGAGGCTGTGGGGCTCATGTCCACCTCCAAACAAAACATCACCGGTCCATGTGAACATTCAGCAAAACCTTTGAGCTGTGAAATACAATCCTAACAATATTACTTTCATTTCCAGTTGAAATTCCAACAGCAGGATTTAATTCTGGTCAAGAGTTAACCAAAAGTAAGAGTAGGTTGTTGCACTGCAACGCAAGAATTGCAAATTAAAACACGCATTATGGAACAGAAAGGAATTTCCATGCTTTTAAAGAAGAAATCCCCACTGAAAATACGTCATCAGTCATGTTCATTCTCAGCAATGCCCGTATGCCTTTTTCATATGAAGTGCGGCATTTGAACCTCTTGGGGTCCGTATGCTCAGTGTGGAATGTTACGAAGGAAATTCGCACACAAGAGCCCACCCGGAGGAGAGGGAGCACAGTCACTAGCACTGAAGAGTTACGTTTTTCTAACCTTTTCTAAGTACACATGTAGAATGGCTTTTGTTTATTTTATTGATCTGTGAAATACATAGGGAATTTCTCAGCTAGGATAATTTCATAAATTAATAAAAATGAGAAGGGACAAATCCCTTTTACAGAGAAACTCCAAATAATAGATGTCAGTGTTCTCCTCTCCAGGAGCTCCCCCTCCGCCCCTCCTCTGTGAGTGTCCAATGGGCTTTGTGATTCTTCCTAAGAGAGTCTGGAAGGGAAGCTCAGTGATTACCTGCAGAAGCCTGAGCGGCAGCATCTCAGCCACCTGCCAGGTAACCTCACCAGAGGTGTCTGCCGAGATCCTGCACTAAGTCCTCGGTGGTAAGAAGCCACCTCACCTCTGTGGTTTTCTCCCCCAAAACCTATAACCCCATTCAAACCACGAGTAAACCTTAAACAAACTCAAATTGGGAGACCGCCTACAAAACAACCTGACCAACATTCTTCAAACCATTAAAGGAGTGAAACACAAAGAAGTGTGAGAAACTGTCCCAGACCGGAGGAGGCTGAGGAGTTGCGGGAACCAAATGCAGTGTGATGTCCTGGGCCTGATGCTGGGTGGGTAAAGGGGCGTTGCTGGAGAAACTGCTGAACACCACGTCAAGTCTGGACTCAGCTGATAGAATGAGACCAGTGTTCACTTCTCAGTTTTGGTAAAGGTATCATCGATACATGAGATGCGAATGTCAGGGAAAGCCAGGGAAAGCACATGCGGGGACTCCGGAAACTCTCTTTGCAAATATCTATACATTTAAAATTATTTTTTAAAAAGCTTGTTTAAAAATCAGATTAGATTAGACATAGTCTTCTAAAAACACTGAGCCAATATAACTAAAACGGAATCATGGAAGCTTTTCTGGAATGTTCTGCCTGCTGGTGGTGTGAGTTGTCCACCGAGCCCCTGGAATGCAGACTTCTTTCTTGATTGACATATGCCACATTTAGGCTCACAAAATGTTTTTCGAAGGTATGATTTCTTTTTTTTTTTAATTACATTTAATTTTTTTAATGATATAAAAAATTATATAAAATAATTTCAGATAACTAGTAAATTCTTCTAATTTGTGGGTGAGAGTGTTTTTTATAGGAAAAGAAATCAGAAACTGTACTTAAAAAATTGACTTCAGAGCTGTGAGAAACACATACCATCAAAGATTTTTTTAATGAAATTTGTCAGATTTTAAAAACAATTTTTGAACTCTTCTGAAATTTCCCATTTGAAGATTCTTCAAGTAACTTCAACATAAAAGATGAAACTGATCATTACAAAATGCAAAACTTACATTGATGTAGTTATGCTTCAGAGAAATAAAAATGTTGATTTGTTTTTAATATAAGCTATATTTAGTCTTAAAAATACAGTTAGGGCAAAGAAAAAATTGTGTGAGCTGATTAGTTTATTTTCCTTTTAGTTGCAGAAATGCATTTCTGGGGAGGGTGGTGTGGTACTTTTTTTTCCCCATTTATTTATTTTATTGCATTTTAGGTTTTGGGGTACATGTGAAGAACATGCAAGGTTGTTGCATGGATACACACGTGGCAGTGTGATTTGCTGCCTTCCTCCCCATCACCTACATCTGGCATCTCTCCCCTTGCTGTCTCTCCCCAGCTCCCCACCCCCCACCGTCCCTCCCCTATTTTCCCCCGACTGACCCTCTATTCCATGTCATATGCTGCTGGTAATAACTTAAGGAGACTCAAGCCCTTTCATTTTTCTAGTTTCAACATCTGTAAGTGCAGATGGAAATGAAATGGACAGTGAAAAATATCACTAAGTATTTTTTCCTATTGGAAAGCTACTTAAAAGTGTACTCTATTTTCTTTATATTAATCTCTATATTATGTTCATGAAGTATGTAATACGTAGCCAGGGACCAGATGATTTCCAGGAGGTAGTCCTGCTTTTTACACAAATATCCCCAAATCATGTGAGTATGAACCTGGCGTTACTTGGTATAGACTGTCTATACTTTTGTTCTGCTTTTCTTGCATGAATGGAAGCAAACCTGGGTCCAGCTACACAAGTTCTTTGGTGCTGTTTTCTTCAAGGGTCACACAGAAGTGGGGGCTTCAGGCTGGGTGCAGTGGCTCATGTCTAAAAATCCCTACACTTTGGGAGGCCAGGGCGGGCAGATCACTTGAACCCAGGAGTTTGAGACCAGCCTGGGCAACATGGCAAAAATCAAATATAAATTAACTGGGGCCAGGAGTGGAGGGGCAGGTAAGATGTACCTATAGTCTCAGCTATTCTGGAGGCTGAGTTGGGAGGATCACTTGAGCCTGGGAGGTCAAGGCTGCAGTGAGCTGTGATTGAGGCACTGCGTTCCAGCCTGGGTGATGGTGTGAGACCCTGTCTTAAAAAAAAAAAAAAAAGTATAGGCTTTACCCTAAGCCTCCCTCTGTTACACGTGGATGGTTGCTCATGGTGAGCTGTTACATGACTTCCCCTCCTTTGTCCAGAAGTGTGTGGGATGTTGAGAACCTCTCTCCCAGCATACCAACACAGAAGAGTCATATGCAAAAACTAAAAGCCTTGAAGTCATTCCAGGTAATCTGGAGCCAAAGTTTTCAACCTGGTGTGAAAACCCCAAGGAAGAGGCTTCCAAGGGGAATGCCGAGCAGATGGGCTCGAAGTCGCTGCTGTCTGGAATCTCAGCTTCCCTGCACCCTTTCACACTTCAGAAAAGGAAGGCCCGTCTCACCACCAGGAGCCTAGCATTGGACCCCAGTCCTGCCCCAGAAGGCCCGAGGACACCAAATGAGGGGTACAGGCTGAAAGGGTAAAGGGGTGAAACAACATTTCTGCAAGTCTAGTAGCTTCTATCTCTTTGCAGTCATCTAATTTCAGGGAGGAATGAATCTAGTTGTCATGTGAGCATTTAAAATAATTTTTGATAGATCGCTATGTAATTTTTGGTCCATAATTCAGAGTTTCAGACAAGCTGAAGGTATTTTTATACCCAAATTACTTTTATTCCCATCTACTTATGCATGCTCTCAATTATAATAACTACGGAATAAATAAATTTGAATCATGTTTCATTCTAGCAGTAAGTAATATTATCAATGAACATCTATTTTAGAGGATTTGTTTCCAATGGCATTCATTTTTTACATTTAACAACTCTTAAATGTGTAATATATTTCTATTATTTTATCCCATTTTTAACAATGTCTCCAATGATAATGCAATCCAGAAGAAAAGTTTATCAAAAATTATAAAAAATATAAAAAATTAATTTTATATGTATTTTTCTTAAAAAGAAGAATGAGTGATTAACAAAAAACTTTCTAAAAATTACAGTAGATAAAATTCACCTTTTTAATGTAATGGAAATAGAAGTTAAAGAAAAGATGGGCACTATTTTTAACTATTATTAAAAGATTGCTGTGTGCAGCTGAGGAGATGTCAGTGGACATCAATCCAGTGTCACATTACGCTAATTCTAGATTGCGCACTCACTTTTGAATAGGTGAGGTGGGATATCGTGTGACTGTCAACCTTACATTTCAAGACTGCTCGTTGGTTTTGGTAATAGATGGTGTTGGTCATCCAATCAGTTAAAAGAGTTACGTGATAATTTTGGCTTAAGAGGCTAACATTTATAATTTGCCAAACATGCATATTTTGCAACTACTGAAATACAATGGGAAGTTTAAAATGTCAGCATAAACGTGCATATGGGAAGATGCAGTTGTTAAAACATGATAGTAGAGGATGTGTAATGAGGGAGGTCGGGCCTGTGCTTCTGGAGTCATCACGGCGGGACAAGGACAGGGACTTCCCCGGGTCCCAGGGACCCCCAGCCTCCTTTGTCTCTCTTCTCCTCCTTTTCAGGCTGAGGGGCAGGCCCAGCTGGTTCTCCGGGATGGCTGGGAGGAACTGGGCAGGACACGGCCTCCCGGAGACACAAAGGTCAACTGAGTCATTGTCCCCAGCTCTCTGTGTCCACAGAGAGGCCCGACACCTGCGTCTGGTGGGTTGGCTGGACTTGGTGTAGACACAGTCAGGACGGCAGTGGCTTCCTCAGGAATTACTGTGAGACACACACATAGTCACCACTTTCACAATCTGTTTTTAACCAAGACTTCAAATAAGTCCAAGTCCATTTTTGTATGACTTTCTCTTTCAATCCCATGAGCATTGGATGTGTTCCAGAAACTATCAGAAATATGGTTTTGAAAAATTTTTAGCTTGTTTCCATTTTTATATTTCCATGACACCTTATCAAGTTCTATCAATTCCACTCAATGTTTACACAAAGTATGTGGGAGGCAAGTTGTCCCGGATTCTCACAATTTCCCTTCTCCTTCCTCCATCCCCTGCCCTCCCCTCCCCTCCCCTCTGCTCCCCTCCCCTGCCCTCCCCTCCCCTCCGCTCCCCTCCCCTGC
>NW_016107500.1:4666030-4678677 GCF_001604975.1 Cebus imitator
GGGGCTGAGATGGACGTGGGACTGGTGATGAGATGGACGTGGGGCCAGGGCTGAGATGGACGTGGGGCCGGGGCTGAGATGGACGTGGGGCCGGAGCTGCGATGGACGTAGGGCCGGAGCTGAGATGGACGTGGGGCCGGGACTGAGATGGACGTGGGGCCCAGGCCTGCCGGACAAAAGCCTCCTGCACAGCAGCAGTGCTAATCCTGCCTGCCATCTGGAAATCCTCCTGCGGACCTCCCTGACTGCGTGGGCATAACCATGGCCTCGGGCCGGACTCATCCTGCCCCTGCTCCCTGGGTGTCCCTCCGCTGCACAGAGCTGCCCGTCAGCAGAGAGGCTTGCAGTGTTCTGTTGCAAAGCCAGGAAGCCGCCTGTCAGAGTCAACATGCTGGCTGTGAGGGGCTCCTGGGAACTGTATTTCTAGAAAACTTTCAAGGAGTGAAGGAAAAGGCAGGCCGTGTGCCTGCTGTGGGTACAGGAATGCATGCACAGTCCTCCCTGGCAAAACTACCTTCCCAGGAGAAGACCCTGGGCCTCCTCACAAGACCAGCCAATGTGTGTCCACTGTGGTGTGGGCCAGCCCGCCAGCCAAGACCTCTCTAGGAAGCAAAAGGCCTCCCTGGGTTTCTTGTAATTACCAAGAGGCCCGAGCTGCAGTCCGCACGGCTGGGCGCCTGGCTGCGTGTGGAGAGCCAGGTCCCTGGGTCCTGAGCAACGCTCATCAGGAGCATCAGCCGCCCTCACTCAGCGGAGCCAGCGCCTCCACGCAGGGCAGGGCGAGAGTCCTTCGCAGCACTTTGAACCAGCACTCCACCTAGTCTGGCAAACCCGCAATCCAACCGCACAGCCGGAACAAAGCAAGTTTTCTGCATGTGACACATTAACACCATCTGGTGAGAAAAGCCCTCCGGTAACTGAATGCTTTTATCCTGGTGCTGAGGGCTCCTGAGCTTCCCAGCTGCACTTCACAAGTTCGCTCCATGGCTGTGGACCTTTGGACAGGCATTATAAACGCAGTCACAGACAAACTGGGATTATTTGCAGGAACACGTGCCTGATGGGCCCGCTTATAAGCGATCATTAAGATTATTCCCTATCCACAAGCATTCCACGCATTTCCCACCACAGATGAAAAAGCACTCTCCGTTCAAGGTGGCCAGGCACAGAATAGAGCATTCAAATTAGAGCAGTTGAGAGGGAATGTCTCTTCATGATACAGATGGCAAGTACTTATTCATCAATAAAAACCAATTATCAATCAGTGGTCACTACTATGTCCTCCAGAATAGTTTGTGAACAGAGGAGACTGAAAAATGTCCACATTAGCCACAGCAAAGGGAACATTTACGATCTCTGTCCCTCCCAATGTGTGCGTATCTCACAGCTTTCAAGATCCCCACCTCCCGGGAATCACACGGCGTGGTCCCTGAGCCTGGCCGCCTCGTGTGCACGTGGGCATGTGACATCACGCTTGCTCCTTGGAGGCGTCACCGGTGCTCCTCACTCTCACTGACAGGCTGAATCCCGCCTTCTGCAGGAGCGGGGTATCTCAGACAATGGGAGGCACCTTTGCCGTTAAGACTCGAGAGCCCCAGAACCCACCGGAGGGGACCCTGTCTTATCCATCAGTCTCCTGCCCCCTTGCCCTGGGACCTCCTAGTCCCACCAAACGAGCCCGGTCAGGAGATGGCTTCTCTGAATACACCTTACACCAGCCCTTCAATCGATCAGTTATTATTATTATTTTTTTTAATTTTAAGAAATGTTTTAAATGTTGTGTGGACACATTTCTTACTGTAAGATCGTGTGACTTAAAAATGTGACATTTTCTAAAAGTGGTAATTGTCTAAGAGAATCAACACTATCCATGCCTATTTCTGCTTGTAACATTTTAAACGTTACTGATTATCCCACCGGGAGGGTCCACATCGTTCATGGAGTTATGATCATTCCATGTCAGATGCAGGGACGGGCAGGTCACAGAGGCCAGCCCTCTGGTCAGCAGCTGAGGCTGCCAGGGCAGCTGGCATCAGCATACTGAGGTGCTGAAACCTAGGTACAACTCTAGTTCTCGAAGATCGCATTTCGGTTCTTCTCACACACCCCTGAACAAACCCCCCTGAGGGAAATGTTAAGAGGATGAGCACAGAGAGGTGCATGCTTCTGCCTGGGAGTGGCACAGCTCAGAAGCTGGGATCCAGGGAGCTCTGTGGGTGGGGCCAAGGTGGGGCTCTCTGGCACTGAACGGCAGGGACCTGGCTGCAGAAGTGCTCCTGTGACCTGTGGCGTGGCTGTTCTGTTCCCCGCCCTGCCCTCCTGTTAGCAGAGGACACGGCTGGCGGCTCACCCATCTCACAGCAATGAACTGTGAGGAAGAACCGGCGAGGGTTGGAAAGCCTTTTGATCTTCCTGAAAGATGGTTGCCAGATGGAGAAACAGGACTGTTAGAATATAACGAAGCTGTGCTCAAGATAGTCTTCATCTTGTTCAACTTTTCCCTGCAACTCTGCATTAGAGGAGAGATTTATCATGTGCTGTGATGTGGGGGAGGCTTGTAGAAGGCGGCTTACTTTTTGGGACATCAGAGATGGGGAGGAAGGGTAAGCATCTTGTCACTCAGTCAGGAGGATGCCTGTGTATCAGGGAGACATGAAACATAAGGAACACATTTATGGAAATACCCACTGATCTCTCTGTTTACTGTCAGATTTGGAGAATGGAGAAATGAATTGAGAGGCTTCTCCCACTTTCCTCACCCTTGATGCCCTGCCCCACAAAAAAACTTTTCCTTTCAATCCTGTGGATGAGCCTACATGAAGTCTCTGAGATTTACATAAAAAATACACATAAAGTTGTATGTGTTTAAATATTTCCACCCCATACTGGTATTTTCATGAGTAGAAATAAAAGTAAACTTTATACAGGTGCATTTGTATGACATGGATACCATTAGAACCATATGTATTTCTATTTGACATCACTGGTCAAACACAAACTTTCTCAGAAAGCAGCTTCATGAACTTTTAATCAAATATATTAAACTTTTAGATAAACTTTCTAAGTATGTATTGAAACGTCTTTTATAAAGAATTTAGTTGCAGAAACCAAGCTGTTTGTTTAAAATTCATTTTTTATGGGGCTGAACTCTGGGTCAAAAACAATGGGTTCTGACATGTCTGCCATGATGACAAATTCATGTTCACACCTGCCCACTTTGAGGAAGACACATCAGCGATTTGTGGGTGGCACGTGTCATTCTGCTGGGACACACAGGGCTGATGGGCAGACCTCTAGGTCCCACCCAGTGTTCCGGAGGGTGGATGGCCACACCTGAGACACTCTACACACGACGCTCATTGGGATGTGCTGAAGAAAGAGCCCAGCTGGCTCCAGCAGACAGGCATGTGCTGGGCAGGTTCTCAGGACAGGGGTTTCCTGGGAAATTCCGCCCGGCCACAATTGGGCATGTCACCCTCCTTCCCACCATCCTTTAAGCAATGGCAGGAACTCTGCACTCAGACTTGCCCCACTGTAGGAGGCAGAATAGGGATAGGAATAATTGTCCACCGAAACTGCTGTGTTTAAAACAGAACTAGACCAGAATTTAATTAACTTCTTTTCACTGAACTTAGAGGTTTTTAACAGAAACCTCGGAGTTGTGATATCGGACAAATCGCCTTTGGAAGAATCAGCGGAGAGTGAACCACCCAGGTTTAAATATTGGCAGCAATGACCCTTGAGAGGCTGATGGAGCAGGTGCACAGAAGTTGCTGATGAAGGTAGCTGATTGGGCATTGAAATATTTTATTAAGATGGAAAAGCAGCCACGCAACAACGTACATTTGTTGTATTTACTAGGCACTTCTTGAGAGGCAGCATAACCATTTGGTTACACTGAGATTTAAAAAGCGTTATTGGCCAGTCGCAGTGGCTTTACGCCTGTAATCCCAGCAATTTGGGCAGCTGAGGCAAGGGGATTGCAAGGTCAGGAGTTCAAGACCAGCCTGGCCAATATGGTGAAACCCTGGGTCTACTAAAAATACAAATCTTAGCCAGGCATAGTGGTGCGTGCCTGTAGTCCCAGCTACTCGGGAGGCTGAGGAAGAATGGCTTGAACCTGGGAGACGGAGGTTGCAGTAAGCCAAGATTGTGCCACTGCACTCCCTTCAGCCTGAGTGACAGAACGAGACTCTGTCTCAAAAAAGAAAAAAAAAATAGAGCGGCTATGAAAGTTGAGATCAAAATTGAGATTTAAAAACTGTTATAAATTGAGATTTAAAGATTCGCCAATCAAGGTAGAAAAAATGCTATGCATACAGCATAACAAGCTGCCCTCAGAGAGGGACCCCTTTTCTTCCCAGCTTTTCCTTGGTATTACAGCTCACTCTAGGCTTTGAAGATCAGAAGCAAACACTGTGTTAACAACGTCACAGAATGGCCTCAGCCGGACATGGGGTCCCAGGGGTCCTGCAGGCTCCTTCAGGGCTTACTCAGACCCACAGTACCACCTCAGCTTCCTCCCTTCTCAACATCCAGTCCCAGGGCCCTTGCACTGTGCATGGACAGCAGGTGAGGGCCTGGCTTTCCGGCTGTGCTGAGGAGCCTAGGGAGGTAGCCCGCAGAGGGCAGATGTTCCTGGGTTCTGAAGCCTGCGTCCAAGCCCTGCCTCCTGCTGGCTCCCTGCTGGGCCTCCCTCGCCACCAAGTCTGGCCTCGCCCTGCCTGCTGCATAGTCTCACAAGAGAGGGATGCTGCTGGGGGATGTGGCAGAGTTTACCGTTGATGGGCATGTGAACTGTTGTCACTCCTTGGACAGCACCGCTGAGGGATGCTGGCTCCTGGAACCATTCACCTGAGCACCCACAGTGACCCCCTGAAGGGGAAGCTGCTCCCCTCATCCCCTGCTCCATGTGCTAGAACACTGCTCCCCAGGGCTCTGCATGGTGACCCCCCCAGGGGAGGACCATCCTCTCTGCCACCTGGTCCGGAGGTAGAGCCCATCCACTCAGGGAGGACACCGGAGCTGGCAGCTCCCGCCTCACCCATCCTTTCCTTCCTAACGTGAGTACCAGCCATGACCCCTACCTCACCCACCAAATCCCACTGAGATGAGGCTTCATTTCTACGTGTGTGTCTTCCTCATTCCCTAAGACCTGTCACATTTCATCTGTCCACACAAGAACCCTGAGCAGGATGCCAACCTCTTCCACCCAGGAGGACAGGGGAAGCCTCTTCTGGCCTAAGTAGCCCTCTGGCTTGGACACTTTCCCACTGAAGACGACGCTGGGTGAGCTAAGACACAGGTGCATGGAGTCTGGCATCCTCCCTCTGCAAAGGGGAATTCTCTCCCTACTAGGCGGTGGGCCTGGCAATTGGATGTCTGCTGAGAAGGCTCAGGGATGTGGTTCGGGGAAACCTAGGCATAGATAACTGAGTATCTCTGGCTACTTATTCATGCATTTGGGAAAAGAAAAGTTTTATATTAAATACGTGTGAATGGCCGGGTGCGGTGGCTCACTTCCATAATCCCAACACTTTGGGAGGTCAAGGCTGGTAGATCACCTGAGGATGGGAGTGAGACCAGCCTCACCAACATGGAGAAACCCCATCTCTACTAAAAAATACAAAATTAGCCAGGTGTAGTGGGGCATGCCTGTAATCCCTACTACTCGGAAGGCTGAGTCAGGAGAATCACTTGAACCTGGGAGGTGGAGGTTGTGGTGAGCCGAGATCGCACCATTGCACCCAGCCTGGGCAATAAGAGCAAAGCTCCATCTCAAAAACAAAAAAATTCTGTAAGCAACATATTATGTTCAGAAAATGAGTGCATGATGATGAATAAGGCAAAATTCCTATCCTCAAGAACCCACAGCCAAATGCACAGACAGAGGAGGATGCAGGAAAACAGTAGGGGGACAGTGATGGGTGCTGGAGTGAGGGTGTGGACACGGAGGAAGGCACTGCCACGTGTGTGCATGGGAAACAGAGAAAGGAACGGGGAAGAGAAAATAAAGATGAATGCGCTCTTACCGACAAGTCAAACAGAGGTGGTAGGTGCATTCCACTTCTGTTGTTATAAGGATACCATTCGAAATGCTTTTATGAAATAAGCAATTGGAATGCATGTGATATATCTGAAAAAAAAGTTAACAAATACTTAACCACATCCATACTTAAGGCTGTTAGAATGTGTCACTGATGCATAAAAAGCACAAGTGTTATTTCTTCACATCTTTGTTCATCTGACTATGAATTCATCTAAGTGAAATGGCAAAATAATGTACATAAACATCTATTTACTCTCTTTCTATGTAATAGCAGGTGTGTGTGTGTGTGTGTGTGCACGCGTGTCCGTGGTGCAACCACAGGATATAAAGCTGGGGAGGGATTTTTTAACCCGGTGACCTATCCCCGTCCCAGGGATTCCTGTGGAAACTGTGTGTGTCGGGTAATTATTATTCCGACCCTATTAGCATAATGATAGCCTACTTCTCTGGCTCTGCATTTTTATCCACAATCTCCCAGAGGTCTTTAAGCTTGTTAATAATCATTACAGATAGCCAATGAAGTGAATCATGGCTAAAATGAACTCACCTGAACTAAAGAGATTAACCCTAGTCAAGTCCGAAGCGTCCCATAAGTATTCATCAAAAGTCTCCACCTATCAGCAAATAAAAAATAAAGAGGGCTGCAGGGAAATTACCCCATGTGGGAACACATATTTTTGCTTCAGTGAGTGGCTTCCTCCCAGTGGTTCCATCTCTAATTAACGCTACCAGACACATTTTAGGTGTTTTCAGCACGCATCCTTCTGCGGATGTGGTTGGGAGTTTCTTGATGGCCTCAGCCTTTTGTGAGATGCTAAGGCATGTCTGTCAGCCAGCAAGGCACCATGTGAAGCAGATATGCTCCTGATGCCTGTTGAAAGAAAACTAAATCATTCTTGGGGTGTGGTTTAATCAACCTTTCTTTCCTTCCTCTCCCTTCATTTTCTTTCATAGTTCTAATTCCAAGCATAAGAAAGTCTGCCTCTGATTCTTTTGCTGCAGATCTGTTCTCTGTCCAGGGCTGGCTGTTGGCCCCTCTGAGCCTCCCATCCTGCGGGCGAGTTTAGACATCCCTGCCTGCAGAAGGCCTGTGATCACCTGGGACGTGTCTGTGGCCCTAAAATTTATCCTAAAGGCTTCCAAAATCCTGTTACCTTTACCATCTCGTGGAGCTTCATAGCTGTTTTGAGCACTCAGGAATACAACTTCTCTTGAAATATTTCAAGTCTATTTATTATTTTTTTATTACAAAGACAGCATCAGAGTATAATAAATTTTTTCCTAATTTGCAAGAAATTATGTTGTATATGTTTCTTAGAAAAGCAATACATGTTTGTTGCAGGAAATTTAGATAATACACTAACACAAATGTGAAAGAAAGGAGGTAGAGAGGGAAAAAGAAAAGGAAAAGACAAATACAATACCCCCCCAAAACAAAACCACTTATCCTTAAAAACCATCACCTCCAAGGACAAGCCTTTTTCTCTATTTTGGTGTCTACACTCAAACTCTCTTGCCACCATCCATCCTCTGGTTCCCTTCGCAGAAGGAGCCACCCCGCCACAGAAGATATCACGAGTAGCTGTTTTCTCAGGAAGCTTCCTCAGGAGAAGGGGAAGGTCTGACGATGGTGGCAGCTGCTGTTTGACCACCATCAGCCCTGGCCAGGTCCACTGTCTTTTTCTCGCCGTGAAGTTCCATACTCAATCCCCACAACCTCCACAGGTCACCATGTCCTTCAGCCTTGCAGCCTGCCATGCACTGTGTTTTTATTACCTTCCAAGTGGTCAGGATAGCAGTGACCTCCAATGCGCCTACTGCCTCTCCCGATTCCCTAATGCCATCGCCTGCCCATCCTGGGTTGCCGTCATGGACAGCAGCTGTGTGCTTGTCCTGCACCGCCCATTATCCTGTGTGCACACTCATGTGGATGCCCACATACACGTGCACACGTGCACACACACACACACACACACACACTCTTTTCATGTCTCCTATGGTTGACTGCTTTCATTGTTGAAAAGGTTGGATAGCTTCCTTGAGCTTTTCATGTTTTAATGGCATTGATCCATCAATTTCCAATCAATCAAGTTCAGTTCTGTTGAGTAAATATTTAGTGAAGTTTCTGGGTCATTGGGTAGTTGGCTTACTTTTAGAGAAAAAGAGTTTTCCAAAGTAGTTGAATCAATTTACACTCTCACCAAAAATATATGAGAGTGAAGTTGTTTCATACTTCGTCAACATTTGATGTATGAGCTTAGGTTTCAAATAATTAAATAGATAATGGATAAAGATAGAGAGATGATAACTAGATGGCTGGATGATAAATAGCTAGGTGGGTGGATAGATACATACAGATAGGAAGGTAGGTAGATAGACAGATAGATAAATACATAGATACATAGATAGATAGATAGGACATTGATAGATACATGGATGGATGGAGATAGACAGCTAGATAGAGACAGGTTGATAGAGATAGAGAGATGAGATGTTAGAGATAAAGACATGGATGCAGACAGACAGAAAAATAGAGAGATTGATAAAGAGATAGATGAAGATATGGAGATATCTTCGTGGATAAAGAGATAGAGGCATGGAGAGTTAGAGAGATAGGAGCTAGATAGGGAGCTAGATAGAGACAGCTAGCTAGCTAGCTAGATAGATAATAGATAGATAATAGATAGATAATAGATAGATAGATAATAGATATATAGATAGATGATAGATAGATAGATAGATAGATATACAGATAACAGGCAAATTGATGGATGACACCAGAGGAGGAAAAGCAGCAGCACCCCAGGGTGGGCATCAGGGAGTCCTGGGTCTAATCTCGTGCTGATTTCACCAGCTGTGAACCTGGGACCCTGGGCATCTCTCTGTGCCCCCCTGAGAAGACGGCTCATCGTCACCATGCCTGTCTCTGCTGTCAGAGCATGTTTCCCCCACTTGGTCTTGTCTGGCAAATACCTGTCTGTAAATTTCCTTGTAAGCCCTGGCTTCTCCAGGAGCCCTCCCCACCCCGCTCTCTGGGGACAGGAGTCTTTGTCATCGCTAACTTGCCCGCCTGCCTTGCTCAGCACTGAACGCCCAGGCAGGGCCTGCTGCATACCCCTCTCTGTTCTCCTCCTCCTCCAGAGCTGAAGCCTCATGGAACTCAGAAATGAAAACACAGAAAACAGCACTTCAGGCTGCTCAGGGAGCACGACAGTTAAAGTGAAATGATTCTCTTTTCCACCCTGCGTCTCGGTGAACACACTACCAAAAACTGGAATCGAAAAAAAATGCTTTCCCAGTGCATCTCTTAGGGTCATTGAATACTCAAATGAGAGAGACCATCTGTGTGAAAGCATCTCATGAACTTGAGATGATTGTACTAAAGGGAAGTAACAGGAATAAACACATGCAGAAGCGGAGTCCATTACATTTTTAGACATTGGATGAGTTACTCCACGATCATTTTGCCATCTTGCTTGGTCATACTGTCTCACTGGGCTAATTTACTCTGTGGTTTCTGGGCTGCAATTCTTCCCCAGCTGCTCTGCCTTTCAGGACTCATCTTCTTCAGCCTGTCTCATCCATCCTAGTGTTCCTCCCTGCTCACTCTATGGGCTCTGAGCAATCATCTTTATTCCCAATGCCTTTGGTCATCAGTGATTCCCAAAATCAGTTCCCAAAGCCCCTCCCATCGGCACCTCATTCTCTGACCGCTGGTCACTTGGCTTCACGAGTAAGAAGGTTGAGGGATGTTCGTTGACACTTCCTGGCTCTGAGACCCACATCCAGTGGCCTGCACTCACAGCCTCACGTGCCTTCCCTGCACCGACCTTCTGGTTGGCACAGGAGCCCTGGTTCATTTCACGGGTCTGTCACCCAGGCATTTTGCCGACGGGTGTGGAATTGATGATGTCACTTCAGATTGTTCCTCCGTGACTTACCCGGTGAAAGTGACACACTGCCTTCCCTTGTCTAGAATGTCCCTTGCCTGTCTCCATGTCCTCTAGCTGTTCCCTCAACTGTTGCCTTCTAGACACGTGTGGGTGGAGTGAGGGAGCCCTTCCTCCACACCCCACGGCACCGTGGACCTTCCCACGCTGAAATGTTCTCCTTTCTTACCTGCCGGTCCCCGCGTGCTGGTCTTTAGAACACGGGCGGCTTACACATAGCCTCTGAATAAGCGTCTGTCAAGCAAATGAGATTTCCAAAATCCAACAGGACAAATTGGGACTGAATTATGACCGAACTTGCCTTTCCCCGAAAGGTTTTTTTCTTGGCAGCATCGGACAGGTGTTCCCTCCAAGGCCACATGAAGTGATTCGGCCTGGAGTCCCAGCATCCGGAAATCTTCAGTCTCCTCTTGGAGCTTATCTGCTGCAGGTTCCAAGAGCACCCATGTGGGCTCTAACCAAGTGTGACAGTCCCTCAAATCTGTGTCACCTTGCAGATGTTCGACCAAAAGAACTGTGTGAGCACAGGTGACAGCTGCCCACCCCCCAAGCTCAACAGCAAGAAGGAACGCGGACTCCACTCCCACCGCAGAGCTGGCAGGAAAACGAGAACTTCATTTATTTAGCTCTCCCAGATTCTTAATTTGCACACTTAAAAGTTAAGTCAGAACACAAGAATCACACAGTTGCAGACCTGTACACGTTTTCAGTCTTGGGGGAGTGGGTTGGAAGCGGCCACGAGAACTGACCTACCCAGTTTGCAGCAAAATCCAATCGTTCTCAGATAAGCCTTTCTGGTACCTCTTAGCTGTGCTGTGTCAGCCGGTAAGTCGAAATCCTACTGCTTTCAGTGCATCCCTTTAAAACACGGAAACGGCGTTTGCTTATTCCTCACGCTAGAATCCGTCTCCTGCCAAAGCTGCAGTCCCGTTTCCTAGTTTTAAATTGTGTGACTCCCCACGGAGTGAGAGCTCAGACATATGTATGCAATAAATTCAGAAACGTTGATCCTCAGAGCAGATGAAAGGATGACTAACAGGGCAGTCATAAAGCAGCAGCCTGCACCATATTTTACCTCCAATTTCAAAACACATCATAGGGACAGGTTTCCCCACGTCAGGAAATGGTATCCAAACAGTTCAAACCGGCTGCTCAGCTGCCTCTGTAAAAACAGCTTTAGCTTAGTCGTAAAACTGTTGAACTCTATGTAGGTTCTCGTTATTTCCTCACGTTTTGGTTCATCATATGGCCTTTTGTGAGCCAAACACAAGCTGGTCCGAACATCTCTGCAGGGCACCCCACAGCCGCCAGTGCTCCGAGAGGCCGCGTGCTTACCCTCAACACAAACCCTTCCGAGGAGAAGCCGTCAAGCCGTAGATACAATTCCACCCAATTAGAAATCTTTTTTTTTTTTTTTTAATACGGAAAATGCATTCAAGACCCAGGAAGCCTAAGCAGTAAAGGTGGAGGTCAGGTGAGTGAAATACTGGGCCACATATGTGCAGGATGAGCTGCCCTGCCGTAAGATGAGGGCAGTGCGTGAGTGTGCACAGCACGTGCTAGGCGGGAAGATGAAGAGAGCATGGACTGTGCCTGCAGACGGCCCACAGCATCCGGCCAGCTGTTATGTGTGGTCAGGGTTCTCCAAAGAACAGGGCCAGTGAGGCGGGCATCTGTCTCTACATCCACACAGGGTCTACTATCTATACATATGTAATACATTATATATATATATATATATATATATGCACACGTGGTACATGCAGACACACCGCACACACACACACACACACACACATACACAGACGGAGAGAGAGAGACAGATTTACAGTCACGTGTCCCTTGGTGAAAGGAGCATGTTCCGGGAGACGTCTCATTAGGCGATGTCATCACTGTGCCGACATAGAGTGCACTCACACACACCTAGACCACGGGACAGCCTGCTACACTCCACACCTAGGCTGGGTGGCGTAGCCTATGGCTCCCAGGCTGCAAACGTGTGCAGCATGTTACTGTACTGAATCGTAACACAATGCTGAGTATTTGTGTATCTAAGAATAGAAAAGGTACCATAAAAACACAATATAAAATATAACAAATGGTACACCCGTACGGGGCGCTCATGATGAATGAAGCTTGCAGGACGAGAAGTTGCTGTGACTGAGTCAGGGAGTGAGTGTGGAGTGAGCGTGCAAGGCTGGGGCGTCACTGCACACGTCCTGGACCGCAGGACCACTGTGTCCTGGGCTGTGCTCAGTTCATCAGAACCATTGTTTCTTTAGTCCATAAATCAGCCCCTGCTCGCTGTTTTCAGATGCTTGCTGTAACATTTTTACTTTATTAACTTTTTAAATTTCTTAACATTTTACTTCTTTGTAGTAATCCTTAGCTTAAACCACAAACGTTGTACAGCTTTAGTCCAGAAACCTTATAGACTTCTTTCTTTATGCAAGGGCGCTAGGCTTCATGCCTGGCTGATACAAAGCTTTTAGACTAAGAAAATATAAAGAAAAAAGAAACGAAATATTTTCTTATAGTCTATAAGCTTTTTTATTTTTTATTTTATTTTATTTTTATTATTTTTGAGACACAGTCCTGCTCTATTGCCCAGGCTGGAGTGCAGTGGCACAATCTTGGCTCACTGCAAC
>NW_016107500.1:4678998-4711050 GCF_001604975.1 Cebus imitator
GAGACATAGAATGTTTTTGCACTGGTTTGTGTCATCTCTGATTTATTCGAGCCGTGTTTTGTAATCCTCACTGTCAGGGTCTTCAACCCCCTCAGCTAGCGGTATTTCTAGTTATTTTATTCTTTTTGTGTCAATTGTGAACAGGATTGCCTTCCTGATTTGGCTCTCAGGTTGACTGTTGTTGGCATGTGGGAATGCTAGTGAGCACTGTACGCTGCTTTTGTATTCTGAAACTTTGCTAAAGTTTTTCATCAGCTGAAGGAGCTTTTGGGCTGAGACTACGCGGCTTTCTATACAGAATCACGTCAACTGAACATAGGGATACTTGGACTTCCTCTCTTCCTATTTGGGTGCCGGTTATTTCTTTCTCTTTTCTGATTGCTCTGACCAAGACTTCCAGTCTATGCAGATTAGGAGTGGTGAGAGAGGGCATGCTTGTCTTGTGCCAGTTTTCAAGGGAATGCTGCCAGCTTTTGCCCATTCCGTATGACATTGGCTGTGGGTTTGTCATAGATGGCTCTTATTACTTTAACGTATGTTCAGTACCTAGCTTACTGAGCATTTTTAATATGAAGGTATGTGGAATTTTATCAAAAGCCTTTTCTGCATCTGTAGAGATATCCTGAGGTTTTTATCTGCAGTTCTGTTGGGTGTCAAGCTTCATACTTGATTGATCAAATAATCTATACAGAAAAACTCCATGAGTTTATCTATATAACGAACCTGCACATGCACCCCTGAACCTATAATAAAAATTTTTAAACCAGAGCGTCATCTACAAACACTCACAGCTAACTTCATATTTAATGGTGAGAAGCTGGAAGCTTGCTTGTGAAGATGAAGAACAAGGCAAGGATATTCCTTCTCACCATTGCTTTTTGACATTGTACTCAAAGTCCTAGCTAATACAGTAAGACAGGAAAAGGAAAGGAAAGCGATACAGATTGGGAAGGAAGAAATGAAACTGTTGGCTTGGAGATGACATGATTTTGAAGGAATCAACCATTAAACAAGGGATTTTCATGAGGTTGAATGAAATAAAGTTAGTATACAAAAGCCAATCAGTTTCCTGTATACCAGCAATGAACAATTGGAATTTGAAATTAAAAGCACAATATTATTTTCATTAGCATCCCCCCAAAATGAAAAACTTAAGTATAAATTTAACAAAATATGTGTAAGATCTATGAGAAAAACTATAAAAATCTGATGAAAAGAATATAATAACTAAATCAATAACTAAACCTATGTTCATGGACAAGAAGACTCAATATTGTCAAGATGTTGGTTCTTCCCAACCCAATCTATAGAATCAATGCAATCCCCTTCAAAATTTTGGCAAATTATTATATGAATATTGACAAAAGGAACTTCTCCAAAGTTTGTGTGAAAGTCCAAGAGACCCAGGTTAGCCAGTACAATACAGGAGAGCAGAGTGAGAGGACTGTGCGTTACCTGACTTCCAGACTTACAATAAAGCTCCAGGAGCCAAGACAGTGTGGCCCTGGTGGAAGGACAGTCAGACAGACCAACGGAGCAGAACAGAGGGCTCAGAAACAGACCGACCTACGTAGAGTCAACTAATCTCTGACAAAGCAGCAAAGACAATAAAATGGAGAAAATAGTATTTTCCACAAATGGTGCTGGGACAACTGGACAGCCACATGCAAGAAAAGTGAAATGAAAAGAGCTCTTTTGAAAGAGGTCTTTGAGGGTCACCTGTGACAGGAGCAGAAAATGCCCAGCAGGACCTCGGGCAAGTCAGCTCTCCCAGGAACGCCATGGATGGACTTCAATATCCCTGAGCCCCCCTCTCTGTAAGACTTTCCGTAAAGGCTACAATGATTCTTGTCAGTCTCAGGTAGGAGGCAGCACTGAAGGGTCATCAGCACACTCTGCCCTCAGGGGACTCTACAAGCCCCTAGCCTTGTAGATGATGTTGACCTTAATCCCCTGAATGTCCCTGGCTGAAGACAGGCCCCGACTACAGAGGCCAGGCCAGAAAGCTCGTCTGATTAAGCATCGATTAAGACTCGGTAATAATAAATAAATAAACACAGTAACATAAAAATAAGCAAGACACAAACACACATCTTCGCCTCAGCCTGCACAGGGTCAGGATCACCCACATCACTATCTTCCACGTCCTGCCCTTGTCCCACTGGAAGGTCTTCAGGGGCAGTGATGGGCATGGACCTGCCAGCTCCTAGGAGGACAAGGTCTTCTTCAGGACCCCTCCTGAAGAACCTGCCTTTGGCTGTTTCCAGTTAGCTTGTTTTTATAAGCAGAAGGAATTTACTCTATAAATAATAATAATAAAAGGTGTAGTATAGTAAAGACATAAACCAGTAATATTCTGGCTTTTTTCCATCATCAGGCACTACATGTTCATGTCCGTATGTGCTGGACTTTTATGTGGCTGGCACCACGGTAGGTTTGCTTACAGCAGCATCACCACACACACGAGGAGTGTACCATGCCACGATGCTAGGGTGACCCCTACGCCACGAGGCAATGCTAATTCTCAGCTCCGTTACAGTATTGTAGAAGCACTGTCCTATGCGCAGTCCTTTGTGGACCAAAACGTTGTCATGTGAAACGTAAGTGCAGTTTAAGAGATTTATTTCAGTGAGTCACAGCTTCTGTGGCCGTGGGGGTTGGCAAGTTCAGATCTGCAGGCCAGGCTCTGGGCAGGGCTGCCTGGGAACTCTCGGGGGGTCTGTGCTGCAGGCTTCAGGCAGAGGTTCTTCTTCCTCAGGGAGCCTCCAAACTGTGCTGAGGGCCTTTCAACTGGGGGAGGAAGCCCACATACACAGCTGTGGAAAGGCCCTTATGTGCAGTCCACTGACCACAGGCTTACCCACATCTGCAAGACAGTACCGTGTGGCTTCCATGCCACTGAATACCTTGGGCTGGCTGATGGGACACTTGAAACTGACCATCAGGAGTGGGTGAGCTGTAGCCACAGGTGCCGTCCACCAGTTCCCACTCAGCATTGGTGAAGTGGGACCCCCTCCTACCTCTGCCTTTCAGGGGAACAGGTGGAGGAGTCTACACCAGTGATTCTCTGGCTCTCCCCATCTTCCTGGGGTTGGATGAGGGGACCCACCCTGTCAGAGGGGACAGAGCCTGGCCTGTGCACTCTGCAGACCTGGATGTAGCTGGCTGGGAATCACCTGGGCCTAGGCAGGGAAGGCAGGCCAGGATGAGAGATGGGGCAGAGGAAGGGAGGAGAAGTGAACACTGGGACACAGGAAAGAAAAATAAAATGTCAAGGGTGGCAGAAGACAGGGCACCCCGAGGTGCCCACCCTGGTCTGTTTCCACAGTGGCCTTTCATACATCCATGAGACGGAGCTGCTGACAACAGCAAGATGTGTACCATCACAGATACTGTGCTGGCAACAAAATTCAGACCTATCAGGCACGTCCGTCAGGATCCCATTCGGTACACTCCAGGTGGGTGTGGCTGCTGGGTGGTGTCGGCTGTGAGAACAGCAGCAGCCGGGCTGGCGTGATGGCTGGGGGGCAGGATGCTGGGGCTTTCTGATGGGGATGGCTACCTGGGTGTCCTCACCTTGTAAGAATGCAGCCACCCTCTGGTCTGTGCACTTTTCTGTATAAAAAATTAAAAGTTCAAAGAAAGAAAGAAGAGAGTGCCTACCCTGAAGCTTGCCTCAATGCCTTTGAATGTCACTTGTGCCTTAGGCTAAATTCTTGTATCATGGATAGAAAAGCCACCTGAGGAATTAAATACTTTTTTAAATATCCTTCATGTGATGGTCATCTAGGGAGATGAGGAAGGCATATATTATCACCCCATTCCAAGGTTAAGAAGACAGGTACATGGAGGATGAGCAGCTCAGCCAGGCTCCCAGGAAGCAAGGACCCCCACCTCCACAGAGACAGGGCCGCACAGAGCAAGGTTTCCATCTTCCTACAGGCCCAACCCCACCTAACAAAGGCCTCATCTTCACAGGGATAGGGCCCCACCTGGCAAGGGATCTACCTCCATAGAAACACTACCCCTCACATAAAGGGCTCCTCTCTTCCTAGGGACATGCCACCCCCTGGGGGCTGCCCCTTCGTAGGGACATGGTGCCACCTAGCAAGGGCATATCTTCACCGTCTTCATAATCATGTGACCCCATCTAGCAAGGATCACCCCTTCATAGGGACATGGCCTCACCTAGAAAGGACCCATCTTCATAGAGACATGACTCCACCTAGCCAAGGCCACCCCTTCATAGGGACATGACCCCATCTAGCTGGGGCCGCCCCTTCATAGGGATAGAGCCCAGACACAGCAGGGTTTTTCCACCTCCAGCTGGATCTGCAGGGGACCTACGTGCTAAAATGATAGCGCAAAGTTACTTTTAATGGTAACTTTGGAATAAGATTTGATTAAAAAACACAATACGTTAAGTGGGCCACAGTTTTTGTAAGGGTGTTACAAAGGCTGAGGTCATGAAATCTGACACTCTGTCTCAGAACACATCCTGAGTCATGGAAAGCAGCGGAGCAGGCTGGTCCCTACGGAGGGCTGTGGGTCTGACACGATCCTGGTCTCTTTCCTAACTTTGCCAGTGACATTTTGGAGAGCCTGGACTATGTACAAGATGGATTCCACGTCTGTTAAATTAAATAGGATTAGTGACAAACAGGTGTTGGACTTAGAAGAGTCACAATGATAGGGAATGTCATTTTAAATCTGTTTTAATGGGACATTAATATTGTAAAATGCTCCTCATTAATGGATGTTTCTCGTGAATCTATGAAGCTAAGTTGCTCCCTTGCAGGAGTGGGATTTTGTATCCAGCGTCCTCTCTGTGAGCGGTGAGCCTGGGGCCAAGCACGTGACCTCTTAGAGCTCTGCCCTAGGTGTAGAAAGATACCAGTTGACCTCTCTTGCTGAGGCCCCGACGGCAGGTACACACTGTAAAGTGCCGTGCTGTGTGGCCATCGCTCATTCCCAGTTCTAAACCCAGGCAGCCATCTTAGGCATTTTTTGAAAGTTATTTGATCCCCTCTCAGTGACGTGCACTGGTTTATGACGAAGGGACCCAGAAGCACCATTATATGTGTCCTTGTCTTTGGCCAAATGAGAGCAGTGTAATGGTACTGAGCACTGGCGTCCAGGGCAAGGGCCTGCATCTGAGCAGCACGTTGGCATTCTCTTCCCGTGCCTGGGTACCACCTCAGGTGGATGCCAGAAGGGCGAGGTTCAGAGTTTCTCAGGGTGGGCTTTGAGTGAATGTCAATCAAACTCTCAAGTTTGCCTGCATGGAGAGTTTCCTTTGACACGGGGCCAGGCGATCGTGCCTTAAGGGGCTCTGTAAACTGGGGGACTGAGCCAAGTGTGAATAACTGATGGAGGAGGGCCCCAGAGACCCCACCAGCTCCACCAGGGGTATTCGATGTAATGCGAGACTGTCTAAGACAGTGAAGACACAAATGCATAGCTCTGCAATCGCACAGAGTTAGACTCGATTCCCTGGAAGCCAGAAGAGGCTGCAACGGGCCGACGGCTGGGCTGGGAGTGTGTGGAGCGGCGTAAAGCCTTTTTCTCTGGCAAGCACCAGGCCCGGTTCAGCAATAA
The DNA here is from genome assembly GCF_001604975.1 of Cebus imitator. Taxonomy (NCBI): domain Eukaryota; kingdom Metazoa; phylum Chordata; class Mammalia; order Primates; family Cebidae; genus Cebus; species Cebus imitator. Next base: position 4,684,597 of record NW_016107500.1, read on the forward strand.
CACAGATACCACAATCCGCTTACATAATATGAAGCTGAAGCCTGGCAGGAGTTAAAAGCTGGGCTGCAGTGTCTTTTGTTAGACTGGACTATGCAAAATCAATTTGAAAATGGCACTGAAAAATTGTGTTTCCAAACACGCTGCTCTGATGGAGCCGAACTGTTTAAATGAGGGTCGGGAACGGCCACCAGCAGGCACGCAGGGCGGTGAGGGGTGCCATTCCTCCATCCCGTTTCCTACGTCCAACCTCAACATCCAGTTGTCTTCTTCGGCACCACTGGTGAGAAACATTAATTGATAACCGTGCGTATTTATTTTGCCCTGGCAACAAAAAGCTAAAAGCAAATAGTTTTCTCAAGACTGCCTTATTCACCCCAACAGAGAGAGTGGAGGCCAGGCCACCCTCTGCCGTTTATACATAAATTATAGCAAAACGCCCTGGCAGCTTCCCCCGTGCTAACGGCAGTCAGATTGCCACTGTGTGTCCAATGAAAAGGGTGTAAAATATCACAGTCACGCCACACAGCTCCAATCTGACAGGGGGCTTGGCGGCCAGGAATGCGTGTGCCAAGGAGAATTCAAACGCAAAATTTAGGGCCGCTACTTCCTGGAAGGAGAGAAGTGAAACCCATCTTAGTACAATTATTTGGGCAAATTTGTGAAATATTAGCTTTGTGCTTTCTTTCTGCCACCATTCACCGGTGTAAGACACACCTAAATGCAGACAAATGTGGGGAGGTGCTTCCAGGATCAAATGACTCAATGTGTTTATGTTAACTTAAAAATAAATTCCAGATATTCTCCAAATTTCAAGGATCCAAGAAAGGGCCTGAGGTACTGCAGTTTCTCTGAGGAAAACTAAAAGTGTTCCACTGTCTCCCCCTATGTTGGCACGCGGTGGATGGGAGGTGTGAGCCTTGAGGCTGTGTCCTGCCCACCTCTTCCACGGGGGGACGCTCTCCCCAGCACACCCAAAGCCTATGCAGCCTCCCCACTGAAGATCTAACCCAATGCCCTCTCTTCCAGAAACTTCCATGACCCAAATGGCTGTGGGCAGAGGAGTTTCTTAATAGACTTGACTTTTTGGAGCACTTTTAGGTTCACAGCAAAACGGAGCAGAAGGTACAGCATTCCCATACACCCCATTCCCACACACACAGAGCCTCCAACCATCAACGGCAGCTTGGTCACAGGGATGAGTCACAGTGACGGATGCTTGTCACCCACAGGCCGCAGTACACACGCGGGTCCCTCCTGGTGCCGTGCCTTCTATGGTTTGGACAAATACATCACGGTGTGGGTCCCCATGACCTGTCACTTGGAACACTTTCCCTGCCCTTGAAACCCCCATGCTCGGCCTGCTCACCTGTCCCCCACCCAAATTCCTGGCAGCCAAAGATCTGTTTCCCATCTCCATGGTTCTGCCTTTGTTGGGAAGTCATAAAGTTGGCGTATGAGTCAGGGTGTGTCAGAGAAATAGAACCAACAGGACACACACGTACGGAGGTGTGCACACGCACACACACACGTACACACTCGCACACACGTATTCCCAACAGGGAACTGCTCCTGTGGTTATGGAGGCTGAGGAGACGCAGGTCTGCGGTCAGCGAGGTGGCGCCGGAGGCTGCTATTTTGAGAGTGGGAAGGCAGGGGGAGCTGGCTCTTACCTGTTGGAGGATTGGCCTTTCTCTCTACTCAGGCCTTCGAGAGGTTGGATGAGGCCACCCACATTGCCATGTGCCACCACGCCAGCTAATTTTGTATTTTTGGTAGAGACAGGGTTTTTCAGTGTTGGTCAGGCTGGTCTTGAACTCCCGACCTTGGGTGATCCGCTCTCCTCCGCCTTCCAAAGTGTCGGGATTAAAAGCGTGAGCCTAGGCGCCTGGCCGGATTCCCTTTTAACATCTCCTCTGCTGCTGTCTTCATTCCATCCAGGAGCGACTGCTGCGTGGCCCCCCGCACACTCCCACGCCAGCCGCCCCTCACCTTGCTGCCCACCTGATGGACACGCTCGCGGTCCTCCAAAGGTGAACAGCCCTCGCCAAGCCCCATGCACTGTTCCCGGGCCTCTGGGCTTGAGGGGCTTCAACATCTGGAAGGCCCACCCACATCCTCTGCAGAGAGCGCCAGTCTTTACTCACCACGAGCAAGACAGACGTCACTCCCTGTCCCTCTTGGGCCAGCCCAAGTCCCGGCTTCCCCACATCTTCTTCTTCTTCTGCCCACTCTGCAGGGCAGGAAGGCCGTGGCCTCTTTCCGCCAAGGCCCTTGGATCTGGGGAGGAGGTCTTCTCTCCAGTTGCCCCTGTGACCTCCCTCCCACGTCCCCAAGGCTCAGGGGCTGTGGGCAGTAGCCCCTCCTGGTTCAGGAGCATCATACCCAGGAAAGGGCATGACTTCCTGAGAGGAGGGAGAGGGCCTTCCTCCTGGGAGAGCCTGGGGGGCAGGGCAGGTGCAGGCTGGGCCTAACATCATGGATGATTTTGTGTTTTGTCTAGAGTTTTGATGGATGATTTTAAATTGAAGACCTTCATGGTAGAAATGTATACAATGCTTTTGGCTCCTCAGTTTGATTTCTCATTCGTTTTGTCATTTTCTTATCTCAGTAAGGCAGCTATTATTTGTCACAAGAAACTGAGACAAGCAGAAAGCGGTGAACTCCGTCAGCTCACACCAGAAAATGAAACGCAGAACGTGGCCGGAACCGAGGCCTTGAGCGTGGGGCCCTGAGCTAGCTCTCCCGAATCCCATGTCAGGAGACCCCCTTCCCGACAGCTGGATGCGCGCCTGGCTCACGTGCACATCGCCCTGTGGACTTTTTCATGTGTCGTGGGCTGCTCTTCAACACGTTTCTGAGCTCTCCATCCCTCTTTCTGTCTCTCCTTGAGACTAGCCCGATATTCACCACCCCCGCAGCCACCACAGGTGATGTTCTGCGTGCATTCTGAGCCGGGTATTCTCCGAAGCACTTACATCAATTACTCATTCAACCTCTTAGCAAATTGTCCCATTTTCCAGGTGAGGAAACTGAGCAACTAATAAGGGAAGGAAACAAGTCCAAGGTCACAGCGAGGGCCAGGGCTAGAACCTGAGCTCAGGACACCAGGCAGGGGTCTGCTTTGAACCACAGTGAGCCTGTGGCCTTATCAGGTTACGTTCTCCCCTGGTGGCTGCCCTGAAAGCTGCTTTAGGACATGCCTGAGGTGTCTGAGCCTCCCCTCCCCTGGGCCAGGCACTCAGGCTTGGTGGCAGGGGCCACCAAGGGGGCTCAGTAAGGCCACCAGGAGCAGATGAGGGCCTGGTCACAGCCGTGTTCTCGCTGGGGAGGGAGACCTGGCAGGTGGCTGGCAAGAGGGGAGACTTCCTTTCCGACACCCTCCTGCCTACGGAACTTGGCCCATAGATTGACCATTCCAACTATCAGGGAACTCAAATGTTAAAACGTAGAGCTTCACATACTTAAAATTTTTGGTATGAGACCCTATAGCAGGCAGTGCAGTGGCGCCCAGGGGACCTGAGGCATGGAAGTTTCAGGAACACCTGGAGGGGGTAGCCAGGTCTCTCAGGCCACCTCAGATGCAATCCACAGGCCTAGAGAGAGTGGGGGGCCCATCTTCCACAGAACCCAGCAGATTCTGAGGGAGAAGTTCCCAGGACTACTCTGGGAGGAAATATGACTCTTTATTCCAGTTTTCTTGATGTTAATGACAACTAACATCCACGTCACAGGGTTGCGGTGAGGCACAAATTAAAATAAACGTGATGGCGCTTTCAGAAGTGCATGGGTGTCCTGCGGTGGCTGTAACAGATGACGAAAAACTGGGGGAGTCACAAAAGCAGAAATTCATCCTCCAGAAGCTCTGGAGGCCAGAAGTCTAAAGCCCTGTGTCTGCAGGGCTGCACTCACCAAGGCTCTGCGGGAGGAAGCGGAAGCGTCTTTGCCTCTTCCTGCTCCCCTGTGCTGCTAGGCTCCAGGCTGGTGGCCCTATTGCTCCCCCAGAAAAGGCCCCTGCTGAGCTGCCCTTGGGCATCCTTTCTGCAACAGAAAGGAGATTCCCAGAGCAGCAGCTCTGCAGTTTGCAGGGAGCAGGGATGCAGACAGGTACACTTTCATGATGAAACAAAGTCTACTGAGGGCAGTAGCCTCAGTCATATTGTTTGGTCATGTGCCCTGCACTGGGTATAGTGGGCTGATGCTGACCCCAAAGAGACATGTACCTCTCTGCAGCCCCTGAGCCTGTGTGACCTTGTTTAGAAAAAGGCCTTTCCATGATTAAGTTGAGGATCTTGTGATGGGGTCACCCTGGACTGTCCAGGCGGCCCTATGTTTAAGAACAAATGTTTTTGCAGGAGAAAAGCAGAGATTTCACCGAGACAGAAGAGAAGCAGATGACGTGGCCTTTCAAAGTACTGCTGTGGAATCCTACTTGTCTCTCATTCTCAAGCCTTAGGATAGAAAGACACATTGTATTGGCCCCATTTGAAGCTGCTCTGGAGCAAGCGCACGTGAGACGCACAGCCGACTTCGGCAGCGGCGGAGCTGCATTGCGAATTGCATTTTAAATGCACTGCAGGTGCTGGCTGACTCAAGAGGGCACTGGGGCCCAGTGGGTGGAATCGTCCGACCCCCTGGTGCAGAATAACTCCGCAGTAACCGCTTCCTGAGTTATGCGGTGAGCTTAGCGTTTTCTAAAAGTGAGACTGTCGCAGGGCAGCAATGGATGCCTGCAGAGAGGCCAGTGTCTTTCAGGTTTACCTGTGTTTGAGTCCCCAGTCCCCTACCTAGCGGCCTGTCTGTGCTTCAGCCTCAGCCCTGGCATGGCCCTCATTCTTTTGAGGCTCCGGTTCTCACACGAACCTTCAAGGCGAAAGCTGACCCAGTGGAGCTTAAAGAGGAGACCTTTGCTTTTTTCTCATCATGAAAATCACCACTGCTGTAATAATTTGCTCCGAGCAGTGGTCTAGCAGCTGTCTAAATTGACAGGGTCACTCCTTGCCCCACCTAAACCCAACTTTTTAGGGACCGTGAGCTCAGGTTTCCAATAAGTGCACATTCCTCAGTAACCCAAAGCAGCCCGCAGGACTCAGGGCACTTGGAGATGGATGTTCATCCCTTCTCACTCTGGAAACTTCAAAGGGCGGATGAGGGCCCGGCCGACACGGCCCCCATCCTCATGCTTCCTGTGCACACCACACTGGGCCTTGCAAAGCTCAGGTTATCCTGCGCCCGGCTGTCTGGCCGGGCAAAATTCAATCCTGCCCTCCGTTCACCTCAACCTTGCACTTGTTAAAAGTAATTAGTGTTTGCGTCCATATCTGAACTTTGATTTGTTTCCAGGATGGAGATGTTGATGTTTCTTCTGATGGCTACATAAATCACACATTATTAAGTTACTCCCATTACACTGTTTTAAGTGTTTAAAAGAAGGGAACTCATGTTAACACAGGCAAGCGGTAGACTAGGCCAGGAGCTGCGGCCAGCCGTAGACAGACAAAGCCTCGTATGCAGAGATTTCCCCTCTCCTGCCTTCCTGGCCCTGGAGTTCTGTTTCAGTCGTGCGATAGAAGGCTAAGACAGAGATCAATTTCCAGTTCACAGGTACGATTCATGGACGTGGTTTCCCACAGCCTCACTCTATCTCTTAGTGGGGGCATCTGTGAGAAGCATCTTTCTCATTTCACAGAGGAGGAAACTGGAAAACTCAGCCTGGGGATGGTGGTGACTTGCCACCATGTCACCTAACCAGAAGCCAGTAGACAGCGGCTTCCACCTTGGTCTCTGCCCCTGGCGCTGGGGGAGGTGGCACCGCAGCTTGCCGCTCATAGTTGATCTCATGGATGAGATTTTCCTCAGCTAGGAACACCCAGCAGAGCTCCTGACAGCACCCGTGGGGAACCCAGCCCTCCCCATGCCTGATCGGGGGTCCACTCCCTCGAACACACCCTGCAGGGGAAGCCAGGAGCAGCTTAGAGGAAAAGAGCTCATTGCAGGCTCAGCTACAGGGAGTGTTAGGAGAATAACCAGCTGTGGCCTAGTCAGAGCCAACGGGGGAACGGGAATTTGTCCAGGCTCCTGGTGCCAGGCCTCCTGCTGCGGCCCACAGGCCTTGAATCCTGACCACCATCTCCTTTACACACAGGTCCTGAGGCAGAAGGAGCATGAATGGAGCTGAGGTGAACAAACCTGGGTGCTCTTCTTAGAAGCATGGCCACCTGTACCGGAAGCCAGGCCCATCCAGGAGCTCATACCTTTATTTTTGCATAAGCCCAAAGTGGAGGGTTTGTCCTGCCCAACCAGCTTAGCATAGCAATTACTCAGTAGCTTTACAAAGGCGCACGGGATAATTCACCACGAGCAACAATATATCTTTGTAGTATGATTAAGTTCACATTTATTTAGAATGTAAAGTACCTTTTTCTAGTAATAATTAGAGATTTACTGCATTTCTTCTCTGAAGAGTTTGCTGATTTTTTTTGTCGCAACCAGATGTATGAACTAGTGAGAGATTTAAAAGGAGGAAGAAAATGAGGTCTGATGTCTCTGTCAGATCAGGAAAACAATGGTAATTCTTTTTGGAAATAGTTTGTCCAGTTAGCATTTGATGCTACCTATAAATGCTACGTTTATATAAATGTTTACACAGATATTGGTAAATACTGTAAGACGAGCTGGCATAGCTGGGTGTGAGGATAGTTTCTTTTAGCCTTGACATGTGAGGTCAACATTTCGCTGCTCTTTAGAGAACGCTTTCTGGGGACACCGGTAGAAACCAGCACACCAGAGGGAAGGCTTCTGGGAGCAGGAACAGAAAATGTGGCCAGGTCTTGGGACAGCAGCAGAGAAGGCAGCCAGGCAGGCGCCCTGACATACTCTTTTGCACGCACAGATTTGGCTCATATATAAAATATATGTTTACAATTCTCACAACTTTTTCCTAGAGCGAGGAGCATGTTCAGATAGACAGTGGTACTTTATCCTGTACATAGGAACACAAGGTGCATCTAAAATTATCTTTGCATTAATGCTAGGCATTTTTTTCAAATGTGGAGGGAGGTGTAGACCCTAAGAGTTAAGATCTGCCTAAAGAAAAGAATATAAGCCACGTTTAAAGAAGCCTGCCCGTATGCATAATTAGAATCCTGATATGACTTAGAGTGTTACTGCTAAAAACAACAGTGATCTGCTGCCCTTCTCTGTAGTTTTGATATGGTCTGTGTTGCCCAAGGAAGAAAAAGTGGCAGGTGAAGTCATTCCCAGTAATCTGATACCTCTAAATGGCTCATACTCAAGTGACTGGGTCTCCTTTCAGGGATTTACCTTAATGATATCATTCCCAAGGAGTCTGGTTTAGATCAAACTAGGTTAAAGATCATGACTGTCAAAAAGTGATGTCATTAGATCCCATTACTAATAAAGTCAGGGTCATCATGAGTACAGAAGCAGTTGGAATTCAGGCTTTATTTACCTTAAAACCTGCACCCAAACTTAAAACCCTAAGTGAAATACAGACGAGGTGAAATGGTTGAAACTTAATATCTTAGAGACTGCTGGCATTGACTTGTACAGCTCAGTGTTCAAGGATTTGTCATTTTCTGTGTGTTTTACATCATCAGCTTACATGATTCAGCAGTGGCCTTGTTTATGTCTCTTGCTAGGGTATCCAGTCATAACTTACATTTTGTAGTGCAAGATATTTTATTAGAAATAATAGAAATTAATTTCTAAAATTTACAAAACACAATGGATCAGAGCAATATTCATATTTAGAATACCAAGAGTGAAAAGGCAGAGCTAATTTTTGAAAACTAGCTTTCCACTCATATTTTCTAGATTGTCTGAAGGCATCCCAGACCTCCAGACCCACAAGAGCCTTAGTGAAATAAAACCAATCTATTGTCTTTGCCCTTTGTGCTGCTTCGGGAGAACAGCACTAAGAGATTGGGTAACCTAGAAACAATAGAAATATTTATCAGTATCCCTGCTTCCAAGATGGGGACTTGTTTCTGTATTCCCAGGAGGGAGGAGCGCTGGGTCCTTACAGGGTGGAAGGGAGGGAAGTGACGTGGCTTCATTCATCTGGGGTAACACCTGAGGTCCCGTGCATCATGCCAAGGAAGTTTAACAGGCAAAAGAGAAAAGCTCCCTTGTGCAGAAAGAGGGGTTTCTGAGCAAATTTCCCCAGTCCACAGTGAAGTGTGGTTGGTTTTATAGATGAGCTTGAGGAGCAGCCTCTGATTTACGTAGGGCGCAGAGGATTCGTTGGACCAGGTGTGCCATTTACACAGTGCGCAAAGAAGCTGGCCACGCCATCCTAGTCTTTCATTATGCAGATGGGTTCTCTACCTGGCCGGCACCATCTTCCCTGCTTTTTTCTGCACACGAGGCAACCAAGGCAAGGGAAGAGGGCGCCTCCGCGTTGAACATACCTGGCTTTCAGGTATCCCTTTTCTACTAGTGCAGGTGCCGGCATTAACAACGCAAGCTTCCGGCTTTCTTATCTATGTTTGCAGCTTGATTTTTCAGGCTGCCTTTTGTTAGAAAAGAAATGATCTGTGGACTGCTTTTATTGAAAGGAATTTCACCGAGAACTCCCTTGTCCTCACTATCTGCCTAAATAATTTATTTTTAGCTCCTGTATCAGAAGGGTGGAAGAGGACCGAGTGGTGAGTGAAGCCTCTTTACAAAGACCTTCACCCCTTTCTCTACACTTTGACCTCATGGCTTAATCATCTTCTGAAGGCCCTACCTCTTAGTACTATCACATTGATGATTGAGTTTCAATACATGAATTTTGGAGGGAACATACACATTTGAACCACAGCAAGAGTACTTCTTTCTTCTTCATTTTATTTTATTTTGAGATGGAGTCTTGCTCTGTCACCAGACTGGAGTGCAGTGGTGGGATCTTGGCTCACTCTAATCTTTGCCTCTCAGGCTTAAGCGATTCTTCTGCCTCAGCCTCCCAAGTAGCTGGAACTATAGGCACCTTCCACCATGCCTGGCTAATTTTTATATTTTAGTAGAGACAGGGTTTCATTTTGTTGGCAAGGGTGATCTCGATTCGCTGACCTTGCGATCTGCCTGCCTCAGCCTTCCAAAGTGCTGGGATTACAGGCGTGAGCCACTGTGCACGACCTATTTTATTTTATTTATGTTTTTGAGACAGGGTCTTTCTCTGTCACCCAGGCTGGAGTACACTGGTGCTATCTCAGCTCACTGCAACCTCTGCCTCCTGAGTTCAAGTGATTCTGCAGCATCAGCCTCCTGAGTAGCTGGGATTACAGGCATGTGCCACCACACCTGGCTACTTTTTCTATTTCTAGTAGAGATGGGGTTTAGCCATGTTGGCCAGGCTAGTCTTGAACTCCTGACTACATGTGATCCACCCACCTCGGCCTCTCAAAGTGCTGGGATTACAGGTGTGAGTCACGGGGCCCAGCCAATACTTCCGTCCTTAAGGCTCCTTTGGATATTCTCAGTGTATGTTGCATATTAGACGCTGAGAACTCTACAATAAAAACTGTCTGTTTAATTGCCTTTCACCCAAATCTCCTCAAATTTGGCTGAAAAACTCATTCAGTTTGTCATCTGTTTTATCCTTTTGATCCAGTGTTGAGTAGAGTGCTCTTAGGACATGATGCAAGGGTTGACGAACTATGGTCTGTGGGTCAAACCTGGGCAGTTTAAGAATTTTAAATATATTTTAAATGGTTATATAAGCACCCTATGTAATAGCCCCAATTCTGCCTCTTGCCCTACAGCATTTACTATCTTAAATATTTACTACCTGACTGTTTAAGAAAAAGGATTCCTGGCCCCTAGAGCAGACTACAAAGGGGAAGCTAGGTCGTTTGTGCCTTGTAGAAGGCCCACTGCCCTGTGATTGGTGGAGAAAGGTCATCTGTGCCTTCTGGACGGGCCACTGCCCTGGGATGGGTGGAGAAAGGTCATCTGTGCCTTGCAGAATGGGCCACTCCCCTGGGATGGGTGGAGAAAGGTCACCTGTGCCTTGTAGAATGGGCCACTCCCCTGGGATGGGTGCCACTCCACTGACATTCTTGGCATCAGGCCACATTTCTCGCCAGGTACCTCCCTTCTGTTATCAGCCAATGTCTTCACTGTACCAGGTTTCTCCCCCTTTCATAAAAGCTTTCTTTACCTGTCCACATAATTGGCCAATAAAAGATTGTGACAGCACCCCAAAACCAAAACTTTCCAAATGTCTAAAATAGTAAGGCATCAACCAACTAACTTGATGTATTAATTGTAGTACACTCTACCCAGCAAGAGTAGAGTCACAGGGAATGTGCACCTGCAGAGACCACACATTGCATGAAAATAATAGAAAGTGTGTTCTCTCAGAAGAATGGTGGTCATGTAAAAAGCGAACATCGTAAGACTTCCAGAAAATCTTACATATTTGGAGATCAAATATTTAAAAAGCTAAATAACTAATGAATTAAGGAAGAAACCACAATAGAAAAGAGAAAAATTTTAATTGATTAGTGATACCAAAACACATCAAAATTTTTGAAATGCAGCTAAATCAGTCACCAGAGGTACATTTATAGCTTTAGATGCCCATATTAGGTAAGATGGCAAGTATAATATAAATTTCTTCTCCTTCTGCCTAGGGAGGTAGGAAAAAATTAAATTCCAAATATAAAGAAGAGAGGCAATATTACAAACGAGAGTGAAAGTCAATTAAATTTTTAAAAAATAACCACAAAACAATGAGAAATTTCAATAAAGCCAGAAGTTATTTTTTTTAAATAATACAAATCAAATTGGGAAAGCTCTAGCAAGATTGGTGAAGGGAAAAAGAGAACACAGCATTCATGAAGAAGCTCTCTGTACAAATTCCAAAAAGTAGACATCATTAGAGACCCACAGATGCAAATAATAAGAGTAGATAAAGAGCAGTGACTTAGTGGATATATAACAGCAACTGAGTTGCTTATTCATGAAAATAAATTAAGCAACTTAGAGAAAGTTGATAAATTAAAAGACACTAAAAAGAAATTGCAAATCTAAGTACCCACGTGTCCATTAAATATGCTAAATTATTAATTACAAATCTTACCTCAGAGAAAACTTCAAACTCAGAAAGTTTTACTGCAGGAGTATGCAATCTTTTGGCTTCCCTGGGTCACAGTGGAATAACAATGCTTTTGGGCCACACATAAAATATACTAACACTCGCCACAGCTGATGAGCTTTAAAAAAATCGCAAAAAAACTCATAATGTTTAGAGAAAGTTCACAAATTTGTGTTAGACAACATGCAAAGCCATCCTGGGCTGCATATGCCCTGCAGGCCCTGGGTTGAACAACCTTGTTTTGCTGGTTGTATTTCTATCAAATATTTAAGGGAGAAATAATTTCAAGCATAGAGAACTCTTTTAGAACACAAAGGAAGAGAAAGCACTTCCAACTTATTTTGTGAGGCCATTAGATAAAACCCTGATAACAAAACCAAAAACTTAAACTCCAGTGTCTCTCATGATCATAGACACAAAACCCCCTAAAAATGCTAGATACTGAATTCAGTAATATATGTGCAGAACAATAGGTCCCATGATCAAGATGGGTTTACTCTAAAGATGAAAGGTCTGTTTAATTCACAAGATTAATCTATATAATCTATCATATTAATAGATTGAGGACACAAATCATGTAATCATATTAAAAATTAATCAATAGAATCTACCACATTGATAGAGAATGAAAACAAGTCATGTAATCATATTAATAAACATAGAAAAATAGCACTTGCCAGAATACAAAAGCATTTGTGATAACACTGTGCACTTGAGCAACTAGAAGAGCCTTCCTTTAATTCCTGATCAAGGCATTAACTACATGATCTACAGCAAACATCACTCGTAATGGTGAGATATTACATGCTTTCTACCTGAGTTTGAAAACAACACGTGGAGGTCCATGCTCATTGCTCTTCTTTAACATTAATATGGAAACTTGAGACAGGCCAGGACAGCAAAGCAATAAAAGATATTCAGATTGGAAAGAGATAAAACTGGAGTTAGTCCCATAACCGTGGAGGCAAAAAATGCTAATGAATATCTAAGAAGTTTATTAGAATTAATAGGTGGATCTGACAGTGTTGCAGAATTCAATATTAAGAAATTAGATTCCTTTATACTTGAATAATTAGAAATAAAATGGAAAAAATTAATACAATTCACAATAGCATCAAAAATGTCAACTCTGTAGTAATAAGATATGTAGGACTCTACTGGAAACGATGAAACGCTGATGAGAACAATTAAAGGAAACTTAAATTAAGAACGCATTTTCTATGTTCATGTGTTGAAAGATTCATTATTATGATGTCAGTTTTTCTAAAACTGATTTATATCAATGAGATTCCAATAAACATTTTTACAGACTTTTTTTCTAAAAATTGACAAGATTCTTTAAAATTTATTTTGAAAGACAAAGGACAAAAAGTAATTAACATATGGATACCCAGATTTAAATAGAAAAGCAAAATTAAAGAACATCATATATATACATTCCAGAAAATACAAAGGTACAGTAAATACCACAGTGTGGGGCTAAAAAAGTGATTTAAAAATATAATAATGTAGCAATGTAGGAAATCCAGAAATAGATCCACATTTATTAAATCAAATAATTTTCAACAAGGGTGCCAAAGAAACTCAATGGAAAATCAGAAACATGCTTCAACAAATGGTTTTGGAACAACTGAATATGTAAAATAAAAAAATTATATTTTTATCTTATGCTATGCACAAAATAAAGTGAAAACATTCAGTCTTCCAGTAGAAATCAGAAGAACAGAATAATCTCTTCTCAAATTTAGGGCAGGTGAAGATTCCCCAGAGAAGTTAAAAAAAAAAGGTTGGATCATAAAATAATTATAAATTAAAATTTATCATAATTAAAATCTTCTGCTCATCAAAAAAAAAAAAAAACATTTGGCTATAAAGTCACAAAGTGGTGGATGTTTTAGCAATACTGCACTTGAAAAATACTTGTATAAAGAACTCCTGCAGCTCAATTAAATAAATATACAAACATGTACTCAAGGCTGAACAAGAGCACACAAAAGAAGGTATAGAATAGCCAATGAAAATGTGATGAATATCTTTAGGTCTCGGGAAAATGCAAATTGAAACCATTATAAAATATGACTGTATATTCACTAGAAAGACTGAGATTTTTATAGTTTGACAACAATAAATGTTGAAGAGGCTATAGAACAACTTGAACTTTCATTTATTTGTTTCGTGTGTAAAATGTTAAAAAACTTTTGAAAACTTTGGCAGTTAAAAAAATTAAAATACATCTATCTCATAATTCAACAATTAAATTCCTAAGTATTTATCCCAGAGAAATAAAATTATACCTACAGAAAGTGTTATACAAGAATGTTCATGGATGCTTTATTGAGTCTAAACCATAAACGCATCCACTCCAGCACAGAAACATCTGCTGTGGGTCCTATGCAAGGGGGTGCCTTTCAGCATCAGAAGGAACACAGTATTGATGCATGCAACAGCGTAGATGAATATCAATACTTTCATGCTAAATTAAAGAAACTGAACATAAAAAACTTTACATGATTTAATGTTAATGTAAAATAGCGAAATTAACTTGTGGTAGATGTCAGATACATGTGTGTTTGTGAGATGAGCAGAATCGACTAGAAATTGGCATGAAGGAAATTTCTGGGCGTTGAATATGTTCTGCATTTAGAAACACGTTTATGAAAACTGGTCAAATGGTGCACTTAAACTTAAGCAGAACATTTTGCTGTATGCAAATTATACCACAAATCACACACACACACACACACACACACACACACACACACACACACACACTAGTGATGAGTTTAATCAGCAGCCTGGGATAGAGTTATAGATCCAAAAGTTCCAGACCCAGCCCTGCCCTAGTGTGGCGTAATGGTTTTGAATCAGATACTACCTTACATGGAGTAATGGCTTGGGTTCTGACATTATTCTGGTGTTATGTTGTGTCGTTGTGTTGTGTTATGTTATATATGTCAGCCACTCGTTGGTGTCTGCAGTCAAGGCTATGTTTAAACAGTTTAAAACTCCTTTACTATTTCATAAATGCAACCAGATCAAGCACTACCCAGTGTACACTGACAGTTCCAGGCCAGGTGCTGTCTGTTCACAGTGATTGTTTCAAATCAGGCACTGACTGGTGTACAGTGATGGTTCTAGATCAGGTACTGACTGGTATATAGTGATGGTTCCAGACCAGGCACTGACTGGTGGGCAGTGATGGTTTCAAATCAGGCACTGACTGGTGTACAGTGATGGTTCCAGATCAGGTACTGCCTTGTGTACAGTGATGGTTTCTAGAACAGGTGCTTGCCATGTGTGCAGTGATGGTTCCAGATCATGCACTGCTTGGTATACATTGATGATTTCAGATCAGGCACTGGCCTGATGCTCAGTGGTAGCTCTGGATCAGGCAGCAGTGTGATTTTGGAGTCTGGGGACTGGAGCAGGAAAGCATACGATGGCAGTGGGAAACAGGCCTGAGATCTTCCCCTCAGTGGAAGGGATCCGGTGTTCTGATGAGCCTCTTGCCCATGCTGTGTTTCTCCATGGCTGCTGCTGAGTTCACTTGCTGCTCTGAAATGTGAATAGTCACATCTATTCTCTTGTGACTTCATTAAGCCACACGTTATATTATGAGGCTATTTTAAATAATTTAAAACTCCTTTAGTATCTCAGTAACTCAATCTTTGGTTGTTAACTATAGAGAGAAGATGTAACCCAACTTTATATAATTACATGACGGCATATTCTGTAGTGTTTGGAGCTTAACACTTAATGCGTTAAACACTTTCATGCCAAAGGTAATAAAAAATGTTCTCTAAATGAAACCTCCCTTTCCATGAACCATGCATCACCCATCGCCCTGCAGTCCCCAAGGAGAATAGCCTTCTTTGAAAAACTACTTAATTCAAATAAAGAAAAGATATGATGTTGCTAGTGAGAGCAAATAAAGATGGAATAAGGTATATTACCCAGGAAATGTTTGCATAACACACTGAAATTAATATACCATGTGCAGTAGTTGACACAGTTCATTCTAAAACAGATAAATCATTCACAGGAAAAATAAACACCAACTAAAAAGAAATAGATCACCAGTTGAGCCATATATATCAAGAATGAAATCAGATGTGCTCATTACCTGTTGACACAACATGAATTTTCTGCTGAATCAGACACGTAATCTACTAAATCAAAGTGAACACCTACTGAGCCAGGCATATCACTTAGTTAGACACATCACTGTGCAATTGCATGCATCCAGGCAGCCTCTATGTATTTCTAACAAATTAGCAGTGCACAGGATTTTAGAGCTTAGATTCACTAAGCCGTAAGCACTAAGAAGTTAATGCACCAGTTGGTAAGATGTATGGATCCATTTTGCTTTATTTTTTCACACTCAATTTACATGATCTTGCTGCAAATGCATTTATTGGTCTGGATAAACTTGAAGGTGGCCCCCCAATTCCTGCCTCCCAGTGGAAACCCAATTCTCTTGAGTTTTGGAGGATGCATGATGTGCTTCTAGCCAATGGCATCTGGCAGTGGCAATGGACTGTCAGTCCTGACCTTTGATGACTTTGCAATAGGTCAGACTCATCTGGCTGGTAGACTCACCCTGGAGTCCCTTCCTGTATCTGGCTTTGAAAATGCAAGGTGCCATGAATCCTGGTTCTAAAACTACCCAGAATTTAGTTTATCGAGGTATAACTGAGTGATGATATGGAGAGGTAAATGCCACTAAAAAATATTTTTATTATTTACATGTCTGAAGAAAGGGCACACCCCACCCTGCCACACCATGCCACACCATGCCACGCAGGGCCACAGGAAGGAGAAGCACAGGTTTTGTATGGAGGCAGAAGCAGGAGCAAGGGAATGGCAAGGCCAGGCCCTGTGCTGGGGCTCCATGGGACAGGCAAGGCAGAGAAAAGCAAAGAGGGCAGTTTAGAGCTGGCTACTTCTCAGAATTCTGGAGGCCCTGGAGCATAGGGGCTGTCCTGAGTTGACTGGTACCTGGCCTTGGGTTAACACAGGGCAGGAATAATATCGAGTTGGCATGCAGGTGTTTGATAAACAGATGGCTGGGTCTACAGACTCAAGATGGAACGGTTCGCATATGAAAGGCATGTTGTGGGCAGGTTATGATTGGTTATGGCTGTATTTTGGAACAAGCCAGCCATGGGAAGGTCAGCCTTTCCGGGTCTCGCATTCTAAAACGGTTCATTCCCCAGTAAGGCCCTCGCATGCTGTGGTATCAAGAACACAGAAAATAAAAACAATTTAGTTAATATAAATCAGCCCTGCCTTGAATGGATGCCAGACAGATAAGTACAGAATTTCAGAAAACAGAGTTACACACTCCAAAAATCTTAGAGCTACAAGAAATGAGTTCTGCCCATAGCCGAGAATGCCTGGAAGCAGATCCTCCCCGGTCGAGCCCCTGATAAGAACACAGTCACGGACGACACCTTGGCTACAGCCTGCTGAGGCCCAAGCCGAGGACCCGGCTGAGCCAGGTCCTGACTGCCCATATCCAGAAACTCAGTGATAATAAACGTTCTTTAAAGTTGTTACAATAGTGGTAGTTTGTTGAACAGCAGCAGAAAAGTCCTACAATTGTCGAGGTAACAAGGCACAGAAACTGTCATGGAATTATTAATTTAAGAGCATGAGAAAATGTTAACTATATTGCCACTGCTGCTACGCTGTGATCTGATTCAGAAATCTAGAGAGAGTATTGTCAAGATCTCCAGCACTGGGGGTTAAATATTACTAAGGTGAAAACCAAGGCTTTGTCTGGGGCCACGCCACAAGAATTGGACCTTGCTCCAAGGCATGGCGGGCATCAGGAACCAGGGAAGGGAGTGGGTCCCGGATGAGAGCTTGCAGCGAGGAGGATCCTGGCAGGAGGCTGTGGGCTGGCACTCAGCAGGCAGGCTGCTGCCAGGAAGGGGTGCTGCCCTGGGCCAGCCTCACTGGACTCTGCAGACAGACTCATGTCTACTGGACAGGATCTGAGCTGGAGTTGCAGACACGGAGACTGAAAGCTGACACTGGCCTGCTGAAAACCTAGATTTGCTCAAGGAAGCAACCCAGTCACCAGAACCAGGGTGTGAGGGTGAGGTAGGACCCAGGCTTCGTGAGTGACTTGCTTCTCTCTGCCTCAGTTTCCCTCTCTGCAAAGTAGGGACAATCACCTTAGCCTCTCAACATCAGATGAAGACCACAGTCGGCCTCCCACAAGGCCGCAAGAGAATCTGTGAATCAAGCAACGCCACTGGGCCCCATGCAGGGAGGGAGGAAGCTGCCTGGACAGACTGAAGGACAGGTGGGTCAGGCAGGAGATGTTCAGGGGTCAGAACCCCGAGCTGGGCACCCTGGAGGCAGGTCTTGCATTGAAGGAAACTGGTTGAACATGGGCACTATGGAGGCATGATAGCTTTGTGTTTGTCGGTAGGGCAAAGAGGGGGCCCTGGAGGGTGAGGGGCTAGTCTCAATAAGTAAGCTACTTCAACCACTTAGCACTCTTGCCTTCCAGGAGAAAGTGCTTCTTGGAACCCACAGTGGAGTGATTTACATCGGGTCTCGGTATTCTCAGCACAGAAAGAGGAAACGGCTTAGCTCAGGGAGGGAAGAGCAACTTGGTCTTTGTCATCAGAGGATGACATTAAATACATGAATAAAGCTATTAGCTTAATTTCTAAGCCACAGTAGGTGCCGATGAACGTACTGTCCACTCCACAGCAGCAAGGCTGACTCAGGGAAGCTCATATTTGCTTGAAGCGTGGTGGATCTTTTAATTCTACTGAACGGCAGAGCGTTGAAGCCTGAGCCTGGGAAGCGTGGGGAGGACTTAGAACTTCAGGGACTGCGTGAGCACAGGACAGGCAGCTGGGTACCATTAAGAACACGTTACTTGGCCAGGCGCAGTGGCTCACACCTGTAAACCTAGCACTTTGGGAGGCCGAAGTGGGTGAATCACGATGTCAAGAGTTCAAGACGAGCCTGACCAATATGGTGAAACCCCGTCTCTATGAAAAATACAAAAAATTAACCTGACGTGGCCTGACATGGTGGGGCGTGCCTGTAGTCCCAGCTACTCAGGAGGCTGAGGCAGGAAAATCGCTAGAGCCCGGGAGGCGGAGGTTGCAGTGAGCCAAGATCGTGCCACTGCACTCCAGCCTGGGCAGCAGAGTGAGACTCCGTCTTAAAAAAAAAAAAAAGGTTTTCATAGATGAGGAATGTGTAGGATGTGCTCAGGTCTGTTCTGGCTTCTCTTCAGTAAAAGGAATACATTTCTCAGACTCATCAGAACTGTCGTTGCCTTTAACCCCTGGAAATACAGATTAATGTTGTGTGGTCATTATTTCTTATGAACACCCAAGCTGTTTTGCTGATGGGAAGCCAAGGTGCTCCCTGAGAAAATTGGGCCCTGACTCCCAGCTGAGGTCACCTCCCTGGAGCCTGGGTACATCCCCGGCAGGCGCCGATACGTGGGCACTCAGCGATGGCGCCTCTCACCTTGGAAATGATGGTCGTGGTAAACATGCAGGCCAAGCCCTCAGGGCGGCAGGCTTCCCTCTTCAGAAAGAAATGGCATTTAAATGGGAGATGCCAGCTTTTCTCTAAGATCGTGTTCTATAAACAATGGTTTGGACATGCTTAGGCCATCTCATCATCAAAGAATCATTTTAGTAACATATGTAATTAATTCATTCAATTTCTTCTAGAAGTAGACAAGATATATTCCAACAGACCGAGTTATTCCGTCTGCATTTTTAGGACACCAATATAGATTTGGTGTGCTGTATGTGTGCACAGCAGCCTCCATCCTGAATGCAAAAATCCAGGGACTTTAAGCAAGTGACAATGCATGCCTATTTCAGGACGAATTATGTAATAGTATTTGAGATTTGCAGAGTCAGACACTGTGATGAAGGTCTCTATGCTGTCTGCATGAGTTCCCTGTTGTTCCCATAACAAATGGCCACACATTTAGAGTCTTCACATAGCATGAGTTTCTTCTCTCCTTGAGTTTGCCAGTCAGAGTGCCACGTGGGCTCACTGGTTTCTCTGCTCTGCAGTTCCTCAAGGCCAAATTCAAGGTGTCAGCCAGCATCTGGTGGACGTGGAGAGAACACATTTTCTGCCCAGAGACGTGGCTGGCAGCTTTGGGTTCTCTGAGCCCGTGACATAAAGCTGCAGTTTCCCTGTGGCTGTCGGCAGGGATCCTGCAACTGCTCATGGCCACTGCGCCCGATGTCACACGGCCCCCTCCATCTGCAGACCTAACAGTGCCTCCAGCCCCTCTCGTTCCTGCAATCTCTCTTCCTTTCCCTCCGCTGCATCTCTGTGATTCTAGCCAGAGAAAGTTCTCTGCGTTAAAGGGCTTGTGGTGGGTTGCATTTTGTCCCCAGATATTGACGTGTATTCCCCAGGGCCTGTGGATATGACTTCATTTGGAAATAAGGTCTTAGTAAATGATCAAAATAAAATGTGCCGTTGGGGTGGGTCCTAATCCGGTATGACTGGTGTTCTAATAAAAACAGGACATTTTTGGATGCAAACACACACACACGCACACACACGCACACACACACACACACACAAGCAGAGTGTCATGCCAAGGTGAGGGCAGAGATCAGGGTTGCCCTTCTGCATGTCAAGGGCCAGTAAAGACGGCCAGCAGCCAGCAGAGCCCAGGGTGGCCTGGAGCAGATTCCTGCCACGGCCCGGACCCCAATGGCACCTTGACCTCCACGTGCAGCCTCCAGAATGGTGAGACAGTACACCTCCAGGGTTTCAGCCTGCAGCTCTTTGTTACAGCAGCTTAGGCCGTAGCCTGGCCCCCCTGAGCCACCCGGGATGCTCCTTTCACGTTAGGGCTCAGAACCTTAACAACGCTGCAAAGCCCTTGTTCCTGTAACATGACACATTCACAGGTTGTGGGGACTGGCATAACCACACTTCAGGGGGCTACTTTTTACTCTAATGTATTCTGTATTAAGTAATCTGATCCTCTGAGGTGGGTCTATCTTGTGTACCATTTTCCAGGTATGAGAACCAGGGAGAGAGGCTGCCATGACCATACCAGCTTGACTTCCAAGGCAACTGACGCACGGGTGCCCTCTCAGTGCAGGTCCTGCTTGGGCTGCAGGGGTCACAGGCACATTCCCAAGGCCTCCCTCCCACTTTAAGTTCAACATGAGTTTTCCTTTCCCCCATGAATTTTGGAATGAGTTACATAAACTCATCCTCAGGTTAAAGAAGGCTGTGGTAAATCGCGGGCAAGCAGGCTTGAAAAGAATGAGCAAAATTCCAAAGGATTGCTCTTGCCCTTACTGACGTGATAAGGGTCACCTGTGCACAGGGAGATGGCTCTGCTCCAGGAAGAAGAGCCAGCGCCTGCGGAGGATCTGCCTGGTCCTGGCCCAGCACTGTGGACCCAACCAACTGGCTCTTCCTGTGGCCTCCCACTAGAGAACACAAAGGCCAAAGACATTTGTCTCTGAGGCGTTTAACATCTGTTTTTAGAGAAAACCATCCATTAAAAATAAATCAACACAGAAAACACCCAAGGAAGCATATACTACACTTGAGAGCAAAGCCATGAGAGCCTCCAAGCACTAATTTCAGATGTGCTTGGTCCAAAGAGATTCCAGGGAGAGGGTGGAATTCTGTACCGTATTTGTCCATGAAGAATGAAACACAGAGGCCCCGGGGGACACGTGAGCTTTGGTGTGCATGCGTGCATGCTTTCTCTCTCAACCCATTCTGTTAATTACCTAGAACTTCTCCGAGTTAAACGAAGATTAAAATGAATTAAGCTGTGTCTGTCAATCATTTTCCTCTCTGCGCCCAGCCTTGGGGGACTACCCCTCTACCTTTATTCAGATACATATATTCACAGTCCCCACAAAACAGCACCTTGCATTATCCTTGAAATTAGGACAACTGGACCTTGTGATCACACAGGATCTTGCGGCATCCTACCCTTATCCGTGCGTTTCTCCTGAAACAGCTACTACCAATTATATTTCCATCATGAGGTGAAACTCATTTTGTAAGAACTGCATGTATCATTTAAGGTTGTTTCTTTGCAGTAATACCACCAAATAAGCAAAACAAGTGACAAGGTATGTGCTTTGCTCCCGGCACTCAGCCCACGTGTGGGCTCGCGGTGGCACTCCATCCTGGCACTGACGTGCAAGTGAGAAGAGTGGGCAGTTCCCTCTCACCTCCCCTGCTGAATGAGGTCACATGTGCTCCTGAGGGTCAACTTCAGGTTTTTGAAATAGTCACTCCATAAATGCCAAGCTCTGTGTTATGATGAGTTAATCCAATTTCTTGCAAATGCCCAGGTTCTTCATGATGCTAGCCAGCCTTTTTTCCGAGGTTGGCTACTTCAGCCATGAGTGCATTTATCCCCTGAATTGGTGCCACATAGTTGCAGCACAGTCAGAAGGCTGAGATATCCCACCCTCATTCTCAGAGGGTGACCAGCAGCCTGCGGGTCTCCAACCCTCTCCTGTAAGGTTTATTGCCTAGTTTAAAATGAGGAAACTAAGTCCAATATAAGAAAATGAAAATCCAATTTATTCAGCTCCCAGGCGAGGTTCCATGGTCCCGGGGAAAGGGGCCGGGAAGTCGTGCCAACTTCCTGGGGCGTGGGGTTTTTATGGCTAGGAGGAAGGAGCAACAGCTGGATGCTCTGATTGACTCCAGGAGAGCAGGATTGAGACGGGGCGGGCCACTGGTTGGCGGGTTGTTGGGTGGGTTTTCCGGTGGGAGAGCTGGTCAGGAGCCTTGCATCAGCTGGAGCCTTCCAGGGGAGCCATGAGGCAGAGCTAGGTGCCCAGTGCAGAGCCTGATGCCCAGTGCAGAGGTGGGTGTGTCCAACCTCCCGCGAGGCAACCGGCCTTACATCTCCTGGTAAATCTCTCCATCTGCTACGCCTTAGCCCCTTCATAGGTAGAGAGGGGATGGCACAGCCACAGTTCCTTAGGCAAGGTTTGCTTACAGCGGAGATGCTCCTTACCTTGTGTGTTAGGGAATGAGTTCTGTACCTGGGCAGCAGGTGGATGGCCTGCTCTGCCTCCTCCGCCTGTGGCCAAGCCCCTGGACAGTGGGGTAGTTCTGGGAACATGCTCTAGAAGACAGTCTGGAATTCCAGAACCATGTGGAGTCCATGGACCCGGGTTCCGGTAAGGAAGGCCCTACCCATCTGACAACAGGCAGGCGCACCTGGGTTTCTAGCTGCAGGAGAATATGAGAAGGCTGGAGCCGACTCCCTTCTGCTGCTCAGAGCAGCGTTCCTGGTCTCTGGGGAGGGACAGTACTAAGGGGAAGAAATGGCAAAGGGGACACCTCCTTTACTCTGAGCTAGAAGCAAACACCCAGAGCTACTCAAATTGGGCTCAGCTGTTTCATGACATCCCTAGAGAGAAACAACAGAGGTTGGAGGAGTCTTCATGGAAATTCAGACAAAAATGAGCCATGTTCAGCTCTGGGCTCTACAGTTTTCCTAACCACCACAGCCACACGGATTTTTCTTTTCCCATATTAATGACTATTGAAGTACCTAAGGTGCGAATATTCAACAAGCCTGTCTAGGACCGTGAGGCTCAGCCTCGTGCACCATTGTGCAATCACAGAAGCATCGGGCCTTCTCTCTCTGCGGGGTGAGGAAGGAGACCCGCGCTTATCAGCAGGGAGCCACCCTGGGAGCACGCAGTGAGGCCACCTCGGACACAGCCACTCCATGCAGACCCTTGTCTCTGTCCCTGGTTCTTTGAAGGGACCACAGGGACGTGGCCTGAAAGTTGATTTCATAAAATACTGGTTCCCATAATAGGGCAATAGAAATATGTGATGGTTCATTTTCTGACTTCAATCAATTATCTGAGGCATCCTTATTTATGTATTCATATAATTTATCATCATTTCTTTTTCATGGTAAAAGTGAAATGATTCCACTCTGTTTCTGTCCTACTTACAGATAATGGAAAAAGCAGGTTTCCGGCAGGGAGAGTGGGATTCGTGCTGCGGGCAGGCGTACGGGGCCCAGGATGCCTGCACACAGCCCCCTGGCCCAAGGAGGCCTGGCAACCTCTTTTCACAGGAGGAGGTCTGGGTATGGACTCTTGTAGATGGAGTTATTCAATAGAAGACTGAATCCACCACCAACAAAACACCTCTTGCGCTGTGCTTTCATTTTGCCCCAGCCGTGACTTTCTGGGCTATAATCTTCCTTCTGTCACAGTAGATAATCAGGCAGGCATGAGCAGGGCAGGAGAGACTCCCTCCTAACCAGGAATGTCAGGCGGCCATCAGATGAGGGTCAGGTGGTTGTTAACTGTCTCTCTAAAATAATAACTGGTGGCAGCCAGCGCCAGGGAAAGGCAGTCTCCACATAGAAAAATCCTGAAACTGGTGCTCAGCAGATTCCCAATAAGATCCCAGGAGTGGGATGGGCTTACGCATGCACACCAAGAGGCGAAATGGCAGAGTTTAACTTGTGTACACACAACCTCCTGGGGATGTTCGGCCAGTAAAGGAAGAACGCCTCAAGAGAGCACTTGTACAACTCTGGGGAACACGTGGCGCATGCTCCCCTCCCACGTGCCGGCAGGCCCCCGTGAATTTTGGAATGAGTTACTTACATAAACTCATCCTCATGCTAAAGAAGGCTAAGTGTGAAATCGCGGGCAAGCGGACTTAAAAAGAATGAGCAAAATTCCAAACGATAGCTCTTGCCCTTACTGACGTGATAAGGGTCACCTGTGCACAGTGAGATGGCTCTGCTCCAGGAAGAAGAGCCAGCACCTACGATGGTCTGTGCTTGCAGACGGTCCACCGAAGGGAAGGATCGGGGGGAATAGACACAGACCCCAGAAATATGCCAACATATAAAACCCAAGTCAAAAGGTCAAACCACGCACGTCTTTCAAGTCACGCACTCGACCTTCTTCCAAGTGGACTTGACTTCCTCTCATTTCTGCTCTAGAGCTTTTTAATAATCTTCCACTCCTGCTCTGAAACTTGCGTGGGTCTCTCCTTCCGCCTTCTGCCCCTCAGCTGAATTCTTTCTTCTGAGGAGGCAAGAACTGAGGCTGCTGCAGACCCGTAGGGACCCGCGGCCGGTAACTCACACACCGGTGCCAGTAACGTGTTTTGGTGCCATGTGACTAACTTAACTTCCACCGCTAACGCTTTCACTGTGGACCAAGTGCAAGGTAACCATGAGCCCCAAAGGCTAAAAAATTGGTGAAGAGTATTGGACAGAGAGCGAGAGAGATAAAAAACTATATAATTACCCTTTACTACATTATGTCTCGTGGAAATTCTATGCGTTGACTTTGGAGCTCTCGTTGATATTTACATAAGCTTACTCTTTCGTTGAGCTGTGTTCTCTTTCGCAAAGTTGTCTGAGGCTCTTGAGTTGGAAAGGAACACGGCCTCTTTTATCTCACTCAAATGAATGGAAACATTTTTCACATCTGTGCTCTTCAGTTAAGGGCAGAGTTTCGGGGGAGAAATGGAAGTCCTGAAGTTCAGCGAGTGGTGAGTGTGGACGGAGCTGTTTCTACCTTCTGGAGCATTTGCCTCTTGGCTTCTTCCCCATTGCAGCTTGTCTTGGAGGTGGAGGCCTGTCAAGCCACAGCTTTAGGAAAAGCATGGGGGCACCAGGCTTTGAGATCTAAATCAGGCTTTTTAAATGTGTGGCAGGAGCAATAACTGTGAAAGATAAGGCTTTGTAAATGGTTTGAGCACTGCGAATTCCTCTCACCTAGGAGTGAGGCTGGGCACCTTTCTGCCCTCACCCACAGACATGGGGAAAAGCAGGAGGAGCCAGTTTGCTTCTCCCTGGACTGGAAGAGAGAAGCTGGGCTGGTGGGGGAGCTGGTGGGAGCCTGAGCATTTTCACAGGCTGAGTGTGTGCAGGGTGGGGATGGGGGAGGTGCGAGGTCGGGAAGGTGTGCCTCTGAGAAGCGGCCAGCTGGCAGTGAGAGGATCAGAGCTCTGTCCATGCCATGAGAGTGGACGTGTGAGGGGGCCATGGGAGCACGCCCTGCTCCCTCTTTTCCTGCAGCTTTTGTGGGTCACGGGGGCACCCAGCTATCCTGTGTCCTCTGAGAGGGACGCGGGCTTTGGCAGAAAGAATCGGCCCATTGGAAGAGCCTCAGGTCTGACAGATCAGGCCCAGGGCACTATGGACGTGGCTTGGAGTCCCCTGGGCTTCCTGAAGGGATGGGCACTGCAGGCACAAGGACGCAGGAGAGGCGACCACCCCAGGGTTCCCCCTCCCTGACACCTCAATGCTCAAAAGCCCTTGGAACTCTAATGGTGGGAGAACAGGAGGGTGGTGAACTAGACTGAGCGAGTTTACCCTGAATTGAGTAGGAACTCCTTTCAATGATGAGGTTAAATGAAAAGTTGAGGTAGAAAGAGTCTGTTCGCCAGCGTGGAACTTCCCAACAACTTGCTGTGGTCAGTTCAGTCGTCTGGCTCAGTTGATCAGCTGTTCTGAGCCCCTTCTCCTCTCAGCGTGAGCCCTGCAAAGGCACTGCAGGATGCCTGGTCTGGGTGGGCTTCAGCGCTAGCCAGTAACGACAGGAGAATTTACTCCACAAATCAACAAAGCATCTAAGATGAACAGTTTCTGTGTAGCACCTAGCAAAGTAAATCGAAGTACTTTAATTCAGATATTCTAACTTACTCACTTTCAT
This sequence comes from Cebus imitator, assembly GCF_001604975.1. Classification (NCBI taxonomy): domain Eukaryota; kingdom Metazoa; phylum Chordata; class Mammalia; order Primates; family Cebidae; genus Cebus; species Cebus imitator. The sequence continues at coordinate 4,710,412 of NW_016107500.1, forward strand.
TAGTTCATTCTTAATCATTCTTCATATTCATTAAAGCGAATTCCCCAAGAGACATCTGTTTCATCAGTTAAAAAATAATCTTCACTGAATTTTCTCCAATTCTGACTTCACAACAATGCAGATTGTCTTGATTTGTTAGAATAAATTATTGAGGCTTCATGGTTTTTGCTGTGTACATAAATATAATGCAAATTTCAGCTTAGAAATACATAAGTTAGCAGACTTATTTTGGCTTTCTTTAAATTTTTTAATGTAAATTAATGTATTGGGTGTCATTAGATGTTTGCTTTTGATGAAATGTGCTGTAGGCCAGGGGCAGTGGCTCACACTCGTAATCCCAGCACTGTGGGAGGCCAAACCGGCAGGTCAATTGAAGTCAGGAGTTCGCGATCAGCCTGGCCAACATGGTGGAATCCCATCTCTGCTAAAAACACACACAAAAATTAGCCGAGTGTGGTGGCGCATGCCTGTAGCTCCAGCTGCTCTGGAGGCTGAGACAGGAGAATCACCTGAACCTGGGAGGCGGAGGTTGCCGTGAGGCAAGATTGCACCACTGCACTCCAGCCTGGGTGACAGAGCAAGACTCTGGAAAAATGAAAGAAAGAGACAGAGAGAGAGAGAGAGAGAGAGAGAGAGAGA